>NW_016107935.1:731373-786900 GCF_001604975.1 Cebus imitator | reverse complement strand
AAAATCTGTAACCTTTTATAAAGAAGATAATTATTTTCTGCTGAGTTTTCAAGTTTCTCAAGGTGGAATTAAAGCTTAAAAGGCACAGTGGTGATATACCAGGCATCAATCAGTTTACTCTCTTCTTGCAACTCTGGAGCTCAATTTACTAAGACTTTTCTCCAGATTTCTTTTTCTCCTTAGTAGAAGGGTAAACTCTGTATGGATAATTTATACCCTACTGCTGCAGTCAGTGTTATTTGTTCTTTTTATGTCAGATGTAAGACTTCTAAATGGAGTTTTTTTCTCTTTAATTCAAATCCCATTTGAACATTCTATAATACTCTTTTTTTTTTTTTTTTTTTGAGACAATGTCACTCTGTCACCCAGGCTGGAATGTGGTGGTGCCATCTCTCAGCTCACTGTGGCCTCAGCCTTCGGGGCTCAGGTGTTTCTCCTGCCTCAGGCTCCCAAGTAGCTGGGACCGCAGGCACGTGCCACCACATCCAGCTAATTTAAAGAAAAAAAATTAGCTGTAGAGACAGGATCTTCTTATGTTTCCCAGACTATCCCTAACTTTTAGCCTCATGTGAGTCTCCTGCCTCAACTTCCCAAAGTCCTGGGATTATAGGCATGAGCTACTGCACCTGACCTTAAAATACCTTTAACTTGGCCTTACACAGTGGTTTCTTGATACCATTTATAAGTATTTGTTACCTACATTTTGACCATTTTCATTGTTGGGTGGTGGGATCCTAACTTTTGAAATTTTTGTATTTCTAAATATTTCATCATTGATTTCTAATGAGAATATGATGAGCATTACTGGGAAAATGTAGGAGGTAAAATAGATTTTTATTCAAGTATTCTTAATATTTGGTGTTGGAGGAGAGTTGTCAGAATATGTCTGACAGTTTTTATGATTTTTCAGCAAATTATCAATGCCAGGAAAAACTGCAGGTCCTTTAGAACTCAAGGAGCCACATTGAGAGGGGATTGCATTGGGAAGTGGGAGAAGGGGAGAGCAAGGGGCTGGGGCATAGCACTGGCAGGTGGGTGCTGTTTAATAACACCCTGAGGAGATGGATTTATGGCCAGATGAGGTGGATTTAAAAGGCCTGAGATGGGGCAGTCACTGAAAAAACACATAACGCATAGCTGGTTGGTTAATATGGTGTAGTAGTATATGTAGCCCTACCCCATTGGTTCAAAGGGCTGTACTACATTATTATTTCAATCTCCATAATTACTAAAATCCTTACTTTTCCCAAGCCTCACATTTTTTTTCCTTAAAGAGGCTATGTATAGATTTGATTTGGGGATGTTTATTTTTAATACTGGAGTAATAGAATAGACTTTTCCTATTGATAAAGCAAGGATACTTTCTTTGAGTTCACACTACATATTATTAATATGTTAACTGTGCCCAATATTAAGTGACTGTCTTTTAGTTCTCTACTAATTTTTTTCTTCTTTATACAGATAAAGGCTAGACATCAAGATATAACCTTAGCACTGTTGCTGTATTCATTCCTGTTATCTTTACTAACTAAGATAGTGGAATCCTAAGGTCTACAGTTGGAAAGGAATTGGCTTGATTGTCTGGTGCAAATCTCTCTCAGACAGTGATTTCCTCTTGAAAAGTTCCAGAGTGTGGTTTCAGGTTGCCTGCTAGTGATAAGTAATTCATTACTACACAAAGCTGCAATTATTACATAGACTTTCCCCTTGTATTCAACTGCCTTTTGTTAATGTCTATCCATTTCTTCCAGTTCTATGTTTACAAGCTACATACAGTTTATCTATTTTTTCCTATAAAAGCCCTTCAAAAATGTAAAAACAGCTGCACTGCACTTTTTACACTTTCTCTCTTTACCAAATACCGACAGTGTGACATTTTTCTCATGAGTCATATTTTCAAACTCTTTTGTCGTAAAGGATGATTAATGAACTCTAATCATCTAATAATGAAGTATGATTTCCTTTCTGTGTGGTTACTGTGTATTTAAAAAGACCCAAATTGACTTTTGCTTGGGATTATTACCACACTGAATGCGTAGGAAATCCACTCTCTGTCTGTCTTGAGCAGCAGTGCGAAACTGGTTTGTTTTCTCTCTCCACTATCTCACCCCAAATTCCTCATGTAGTAAGACCTCAAACAATCTATTTTAAAGCAACTTTAAGAGTCAAAGTTTGTTTGGGTGAGGATGGAGAGTGGGAATGTTAATAGGAATTCTAGCTAAGCAGAGTCTGAAAAAGGAGGAGATTCGGCAAATGGAACTTAAACTTCTTTATTCAATAAAGTAAAAGGGACTCCCACCTCTGCCGTGCAATGTAGGAGGTGAATTGGTTTTTCCTATAGAGTAGTGGTTCTCTTATTTCAATGAGCATATAAATTATTTAGGGATTTTTTAAAATGCTGATTCTGGATTCTGAGTCAATAAAGTTGGGATGGGAGTGGATCCTGCATCCCCAATAAGCACCCTGGAGATGCCTATGTTGTTGCTCCATGGACCATATTTTGAGCAACAGTGTCCAGCAGAAACTCATTGTGAGTCACATGTGTGAATGACATATGTAATTTTAAGTTTTCTCATAGCCATATTAAAAATGCATAAAGAAAAAAAGATAACAGGTGAGATTAATTTTAATCGTGTATTTTGTTTAACCAAATATATCCAAAGCACTATCATTTCAACATAAATCAGTATAAAAATAATGAGATAGTTTAAATTATTTCACTTTGGTACCAAGAGTTTGCTGTTTGTATATATTTTACACTTGCAGTGAATCTCAATTTGGATCAGTCACATTTCAAGGACTCCATAGCCATATGCAGCTCTGTGGCTGCTGGCTACCATGTTGCACAGTACACCTCTAGACCTGAGGATTTTGATCTTTCAGAACCTGGAAATAACACAAGTAACTAATATGTGTTGAGTATTTACTTTGTGCATGGCATGGATATGAGATGTAAGTGCCATATAAATGCTTCACCTAAATCATCTCCTAAGACCCTTACAACATCTCAATCAAGTAAGCAACATTATTATTTCCATTATGCACAGGAAGAAAGTGAGGCTTGGGGCTGGCAGTAACTTGTGTGAAGTCACAATGGCAGAGCTGGATTTTTCAAGCCCAGGCTCTTACCCACTGTTTCAGAGCAGCGGGCGCTCTGAAAGAAACAAGTCAGCATTCCTGACACTGAGGTTTAATTTTTTTTCATGTGATCTTGTGTTCTTGTGGTATCCTTAAGCCTTTAGCACAGTTGATTCCCTTCTACAGTCTAGCAGCACTGGTCCCCTGTTGACAGTGCCTTCAAGAATTAAGATTGGTGGGAATGCAAGGGGTACTCTGTGCTCAAGCTTATGGTGGGATGGCCCAAGTGTCAGCTGGAGCAGCAGTCCAGAGGATGGGGAAGATGGGAAGTGGTTCAGGCTGTGCACTGGCACTCTAGTGGGGGAATTGTCAGACCTATTCCCAAAAACTGGCCTTCCATAGTCACATGGGGCAGGGCTTACATGATTTTGTTTGTATACAAAGGGAAATGGTAAACCTGTGGCCCTCCTCTGCCATCTCAACTGTGGGTGAGGCATTGGTTATATAAATTCCCTCTTTATTCTGGGCTGCAATTTATCTGGAACAAGAGGCTCAATTTTCTTTTGAAAAGCTACACAATCCCTTTGCCTACTTTAGATTTTGATTTCCTTTTAACCAAGTTGTTTCCACGCTTTCCGGTTGCAGAACAGACTTTTATTAACAGCAGTATCAATGAGAGCTTGAGAGGTAAATTACTCTGTGGTGCCTAAGACCGCGGGCCCTGGGCTTAGCCTGCTGCCCTCAGAGTTTGGCCATATCCCTCACTAGCTGTGTGAGCTCGACTAAGGCACCTACCTCCTGTGAACCTCAGTTTCTTCTGAGCCTAATATAAGGCTGATACTAGTACTGGCATTGCAAGTCTGTTGTAAGCATTATACAAGATAGTAAACATGTACTGCTTAGCTTAGCCCCTTCTATTTAAAAATAGTCACTGTTAACTCTTAAATTATTGTTTCCATTCTTACCCTTATATCTCATTATTCTACTTGCCCAAGCTGAAGAGTCATCTAGTTCTTTTACTTATTTTTTCTTACCATAGACTTTTCAAGTGCTTCTTCCCCTCTCTTAGTTTTCTTTAGCATTTGTTCAGGCCCAGTTTGTTCTGAGCTTTAGCCTTGGTAACATTATTGTGATGCTTGTCTGAAGTCACTAATATTTGGTCTTGGTCATGGTGCTGTTTTCTTCTTTCTAAATACCTGCAAGTCTGGTTTTTTTTGTTTGTTTTGTTTTGTTTTGTTTTGTTTTGTTTTGTTTTCAGACGGAATCTCACTGTGTTGCCCAGGCTGGAGTACAGTGACATGATCTTGGCTCACTGCAAGCTCCACTTCCCAGGTTCAAGTAATTCTCCTGCCTCAGCCCCCCGAGTAGCTGGGATTACAGGCATGTACCACCCTGCCTGGCTAATTTTTGTATATTTAGTAGAGATGGAGTTTCACCATGTTGGCCAGGCTGGTCTCGAACTCCTGCCTTCAAATGATCCACCTGCCTCCCAAAGTGCTGGGATTACAGGTGTGAGCCACTCCGCCCAGCCTCTGCAGGTTGTTAAAACATGTATGCATTGGAGAGCTTCCTGTGCAGCTCAGGAGCCCTTCTTTGGAGTTTTCTTCTTTCAGATCTACATTGAGATTCCTGCAAAGTGATAATCAGAATTCCTTTTTGAGGGGAGCCTATACCGTAAAATCCTTAACAGATTTAGTCGATGGCTTTTCTTTGACCCTTTTGAAACTTGCATTTCTATTCTAGGGTGCAAGTCTGGCTCAGCTTTCTATGTCTGTCACAAAATCTAGGAATACCTGAAGGAAACCCTGGGAGGAGTGGAATCACCCATGGTTGGTTCCTACTTTTAACCCATCTCCATCTTGAAACAAGACTCAGTTACTCAGTCTCACAGTCCCCAAATGCAGCTCCACTGACACAATGACTTAATGAGAAATGTATGTTTTCCTAAAGATTCGAGGAAAAGAATGAATGAGGAGTTTTATGCTACACTAAAAAATTCACCTTAACAATAGTTCTCATTAGACATTAAACACACTGTTATTCTTCAATATTGTGAACAATAGACTGGATAAAGAAAATGTGACACATATACACCATGGAATATTCTGCAGCTATAAAAAAGAATGAGTTCATGTCCTTTGCAGAGACATGGATGAAGCTGGAAACCATCATTCTCAGGAAACTAAGACATGAACAGAAAACCAAACACTGCATGTTCTCACCCATAAGTGGGAACTGAACAAGGAGAATGCGTGGACACATGGAGGGGAGCATCACATACTGGGGCCTGACAGTGGGGGTGGGTAGGGGAGGGATAGCATTAGTAGAAATACCTAATGTAGATGACAGGTTGATGGGTGCAGCAAACCACCATGGCACGTGTATACCTATATAACAAACCTGCACATTCTGCACATGTATACCAGAACTTAAAGTATAATAATAATAATAATAATAATTATCTAAAAATGAATTTGGAGGAATGAGACTTTATTCCAGTGAACAGTTCACAAACAAGGAGAAATATCCTTCTGTGTAAAATGAAGGTGTTCCAGAGAACAACAGAACAATTTGGCTTTTATAAAAGTTTTCAATCAGGCCCTCTTATGGAAATGAAGGGTTCAAACTTGCTTTTTTTCTGATTGATTGATGCAGCTGAGTTTGATTGGTCGATGCAGGCCATAGCCTATTGGTTGATTCAAGAGACATGAACAGGGCACAGTCAGCTATGACAGGGTCAAAGTTAAGCAGATGTGTGGATTTTCCAGAAACTCAGAGTATGTGTGTGACCTCTTGGCAACAAATGGCTGTTTGGCTTCTTTTAAAATTTAGATCCAGTTAGTGACTTAGGATTCATCTTCAGGGATTAACTCTTTCAAGTTCACATTGCCATCCTCCAAAATCATTTCCTGATTGCCTTTTTATATCATTTTCTTCTTTAAATGCAAAACTTTCTTATTTTGTTTTCTGAATGACATTTCATTTTTCTCATGTCAAATATACTACATTTAGCAAATCCAAAGATGAATATTAGAAAATTATTGACTATGTGGTGTCATTAAATTGAACTATGGAAGACAGAATCTCAGTTAATTCCACCCAAATTGCTTTCACTAATGTTCTTATCATGTCTATACTACCAGCAAATAACTTACCATTTGTTAGAATTTGTCCTGAGATGACAGTTTCTTTTTCTAATTTCTTTGCAATTTCAGGTATCAATGTGCTGTCAGTAGAATTTTCTAAATGTTCTGATTTTTAGTTAAATGAAATTTTGATAAAATATTTGCACAATTGAAATCCCCATTAATACCTTATATCTCCGTGATTATTGAGGTGTAATTTACAAATAGCAAACTGTTGAGATGATATGTGTATTTTGTAGGGTGCATTTCAAGACACAAATATTTCTATCACCCCAGAAAGTTTCCTTTCGCCCCTTCCCAGTTATCTCATTCCATTTCCACTCGCATCCCCTACCAGAAGCAAGCATCCATCTGTTTTCTATCACCTTAGGTTAGTTTATTCTGTTCTAGGATTTTGTATAAATGTGTCATATAGTATGTACAGTTATGTACTGCATAACTATGTTTCAGTCAGTGACAAACCACAAATCAGATGGTGGTTCTTTAAGATTATAATATATTTTTACTGTACTTTTTGCTATACTTAAGCTTAGATACATGAATACTTACCATTGTTTTAAAATTGCCTACAGTATTCGGTACAGTAACATGCTGTATAGGTTTACAGCCTAGGAGCAGTGGGGTATGCTATATAGCCTAGGTGTGGAGTAGACTAACCCATCTAAGTTTGTAGAAGTACACTTTATGATGTTTGCACTACAAAATTACCTGATGACACATTTTTCAAAATGTATTCCTATGTTTAAGTGACACATGACTTTCTGTGGGGGTGTTTGTGTGTTTTTCACTCTGGATAATATTTCTGAATTTCATCCATGTTGTCTTTTCACTGGGGAGTAATATTCCCTTGTATGAATATGATAGTTTATATACCCATTTTCTCCTTGATGGGTATCAGGGTTTTGTCAGAATTTTTTTTAGTATTATTTATAATGCAATAATGAATATTATATTTTGAGATAGGGTCTCACTCTGTTGCTCAGGCTGGATTCCAGTGGTGCGATCGTGGTTCACTGCAGCCTCAACCTCCCAGGCTCAAGTAATCCTCCCTCCTCAGCCTCCCAAATAGCTGAGCACCACCATGCCTGGTTAATTTTTAAAAAATGTTTCTTCTGTACAGATGGGATCCTATTACGTTGCCCAGGCTGGTCTCAATGTCCTGGCCTCAAGTGACTTTCCTGCCTCAACCTCTGAAAGTGCTTAGGCATTATGAATATTTTTTGGAATTTTTGGAATATGAAGGTTTTTGTGAAAAAATTCTTTCATTTATATTGAGTAAATAATTGAGAATTAAATTGCTGGGTAATAGCTTGATAGAATTTCTGGAATATAATTTGAATACAAATATCCAAATAGATTATACCACTTTATGCACTGCACCTGCTGGCTGTCTGTGCATATGATATTCTGGTTGTTTTATATTCCTAACAATATTTGGTGTTTCAGTCTCTACTCTTGGCTATTTGGGTGAGTATATGGTGGTTTCTTCTTGTGGTTTAAATTTGCATTTCTCTGGTGACTAATGATGTTGAGATCTTCCATGTGCTCATTGTATATCTTCTGTAAAGCTGGAGTATTTAAATCATTATAGAGGATTGTGATGGATTTTCAGTCTAGAATAACAATGTGTTGTCCATGTTCTCCAGAAGATTGGGTGGGTTTATCATTCTTTCCAAAGATTACGTCTCTTCATCTATCTCTTGTTTTATCTCCTGAGCTACCCACCACATATTTAGAGTCCCTGATTTCCAAGAAAGTGAGCATAGATATGACATTTAACAATAAAATTTGTGGGAAACCACTGTATTCTGAGAGTTTTGCAAATTTAAAATATGTTCCTGTTTCCTTTTTAATATCAAATTTGTTTCTTTTGAATACAATTGTGTGTGTATGTTCTACTTGAACTCTCCAAGTCAGCAAGTCTTGGTGTCATTTGCAATATCTGATTTACCTCCTTTTGTTATATTTCTAGTTTCATTCTGTAAGGTGGTATGATTATGTTATTTTCCATACGTTCCCAAGTATTTATTCCTATGTATTACTGATCACACCTTCCAGTACTGATTTTTTTTCCGTTCTATCATTCAATGTTCTGTTCTCCAGTTATTTCAATTTTCAATTTTATATTGGTTTTTCTCTTTCCTTTCATTGTTGGCTTGAAGTAAATTCTGTACTTATTTGATGAGTGTTAACTGCTGCGTTAATGCAGCCGCTGCTGTATGGACATGTTGCTGTTGAATGGAGGTCAGTAGAGTATGTACATGGAATTATTTTCAGCAAATGTTAGCTGGGTTGCACTTAGTCATCTGCATTCTTTTAGATGAACATCTGAGAAATGCTTTGGCTAATAAATTGTATCACTGAAAAAAACTAAGTATAAAAAGGTCTGCTACTCTGGATCTAGAAGAATATATTTCTGAGATAATTTGGATGTGATAGAGAGTCAGTGTGATACAGATACAAATCTACCCACTGACCAGTGATTCAGTGGAACCCCAAGGTTACCCAATCAAAGTAGGCACATGGTACTAATAAGATTACAGAGAAGGAGAAAGTAGAGGGTTTTTTTTTTCTATCTATATTTAGTCATTTGATTTCTAGCTATGAAATCTTAAGCTCTCCACACCAAGCCCTTAAGTAGTTTACCAGCCATTGGGCCAGGATTTTTGGATGGCCGGAGAATTAGTGATTCCTCCAGACTGCATTTTGATTGATGTAGCTATCACATTTGCCCTCCTGTTTCCTGTGAGATGCTCCAGGAATCACTTCATAGAAGAAATATTCTTGCTAAGATTCTGCCATTGGCAATTTATTCCTTTGGCTTAAGAAAAAAGGTCCCTAGTGAGAAGATAACACATTATGTCAAATACTTAATGATATTTTATATCAATGACATTTTAATCTGAATTAGTTTAATGAGACTATCTTCCATTCAATTTTTAATTATTCTAATTGGTTTTTACTAATAAAGGAAATGTGTTATCATAAAAATTTATAGAGAGATATATAATGCAAATGTTTAAAAAATTTTCATTCAATATTCTGTTGAACATTGAATATTGCCTGTCTTAAGAATATCAGGGGTAGTTATAAATGAATTGGCATAAATACTTTTTGTTCTAATTTAGTGTGTACACATACACACACAAACACACACACATACACACACACACACCAGATACTGATATTTAGATATACATCCAGAACATTTTTTTAAAACTTGCCTTTGTCATTTGATTTTTCCAAAATACTATTTATGTATATCATTCTTCATAACAATTGCTTAATATCCATGATATGTATTAATTCAGAAAGTTTAATCATTTCTCTTTAGAAAGACATTTAGCATTTTTTTCCTATAACAAACAATGTATACAACATCCAACTATCCTCAAATATTTTTGAGGGGAACATCTTTCTATACCTTTGTTCAATTGTCAATATCTTAATATGATTCCTTGAAGTGGGATTGTTGGATTTGTACATTCCAAATTTTGACAGCTACCACCAAAATTTCTTCCGAAAATTCTGTGTCATTTAAATTGCACTAACAGTGTCTAAGCCAGCCCATTTCTTCATTTTCCTGCCAGTTCTAAATATTTTCATTATTTTTAATTTTTGCCAACTGGGTAAGAAATAATTGAAGTCTTGCTTTTTAGAGTTTATTTTTAAGATCAGTAAGGATAATTGATTCAGCAAACAAATATTTATTGAGTATTCATTTTATGATAAGAACTGTTTTCAATACTTGGAATATAGCAATAAACAAAGCAGTCAAAGTCTTTATAGTAGTATTAATGTTCTGATGGAAAGCGAGAGAGAGTGGATTATTTTACAAACAAGTGAATATCTAAGTCTGATAGATGCAATGAAGAAAAATTAAGCAGGCTTAGAGAATAAATAATAATAAAGGAATGAGTAAGAGCGTGTACTGCTTCAAATAGGAAAGTCAGTAAAAGTTCCATCTCAACAGGTGTTATTTAGGTAGAAACTTAAATAAAGTAAGGGAGTGAGACTGTATCTCTTTGGGAAAGGAGTGTTCCAGACAGAGGAGTAAACAAGTGCAAAGCTGTAGGCAACAGGATGCCTGGAATGTTACCCGAAGAAGGTTTTTCACATGGAGGAGTGTGAAGCAGGGGAGAGAGGCAGGAGGAGAGTCTGAGAGGTGGTCCCTTACCAGGGCCAGATGATTCAGAGAAGTGTTGGTCAAGGCAAGGGTTTGAGATTTAGTTGAGTGACAGAAGATGCCAGATTTCTCTGAGCATTATCATATTCCTGTGGTGAACCAAGGGTATATCAGTGCCAGCTATAAACAAAGGCTACAAGCCTGAGGGCAGGGATAAGGGTGCATCTTCTGTAGAGAATTCATAAACAAAACTAAAAAATCAGAAAAAGTAGAGAACAGGTTAGTAGGTACCAGAGATTAGTGATGGGAGGGGATAGATGATAGATGTTGCTATAAAAGGTAGCAGAAACCAGTCTTGTAGTAATAGAGCAGCTCTGTAGCTTGATTAAGGTGCTGGTTTCATGAATCAGCACAGATGAAAAAATTGCATAAAGCACACATGCATACACAGACACATACCCATGAATGCATGCAAAACAGGTGAAATCTGGGTAAGCTCTGTAGATTGTATCAATGTCAGTTTCCTGGTTTTGATATTGTACTCTGGTTGTGCAAGATATTACCATGGAGGAAACATAATGAAAGGTACATGGGACCTCCATGCCCTTGTGGGTGAGTGTGTAATCTCTTGTGTGTAACATCAAGATAAAAAACAAAACAGTCTCATTTAGTTATCACCTTGTGCCAGCAATTCTTAATAAATCAATGATAAAATACTCCTCCCCTGGGGCAGCCTACCCCCAGTGTCCCACCCCTGGCACTCACTGTTACAGTCTAGAAGTTACATTTAATGTCCTTTTACTGTCACCCTTGTCTCCTAAATATTCATATAATAGATACAATGAATTCAAATTTTAATGGAGATCAAGCCACTGGTTTAACTAATACAAAAACTTCCCACATATAGTTGTTTTTACATATGACACTCAATGCTTTGATGAACAATATTTCAACAATATTCTTTAACCAAAAAAATTGCTACAAAATGTAGCAGATGACTTAAAAAAAGAATATAGAAGTAGTGCCTTAGTCTCTCCTGCAGCTGTAACAGGATACCACATACTGTGTAATTTATAATAGACAGAAATTTATTGGCTCACATTTCTGGAGGCTGACCAAGGTGCTGGAATCTAGTGAGAGCCTTCTTGCTGTGTTATAACATGGCAGAAGGTATCACATGGCAGAAGGACAGAGAGAGAATGAGCCCAAGAGAGGACAAACCCACTCCCTAGATAAATAACCATTCACTCCTGTGATAATGCCATTAGTTCATTCATGAGGGAGGAGCCCTCCTGATAAAAATACTTCTTAAAGGTAACACTTCCCAATGCCATCACAATGGCAGTCCAATTTCAACATTAGATTTTTTTTTCTTTGGAGGGGTGTGGGCATTTAAACCATAACACAAAGACTGAGAAATTAAAGATGATACCTAAAATCTTGTCTATTATACTATCTTAAGCATTCTTACAGTTTTTATTTGATATTATCAAATTTTTTGGACAATAATCATATATAAGCAGTAATATTTATCTTTTCTCACTCAATATTTATACGTTTTATGTCTTTTTCATGGCATCACACTAGGTAGGAAATCTAGCTCAACATTAAGTTATAGTATGTTCACTGTTATCTTTGCCTTGCTTCTAACTTAAATATTTAGGGTTTTACAATTCTAATTATGACTTGATTGTTGTTTATGTTACATGATATTTAGTAAGGAAGAGCAATGTTTTCTTATTTGCTTTTGAAGATTTGTATATTTGATTGTTAATGGCTGTGAAATGTATACACACAGGCATACACACACTTACTGAGTTCCTAAAATTCCTCCCTCAATCTATTCATGCAGTAAGGTACATTAACAGATATTTCAATGTTGAACTAACCTTGAATGATTATGGGAAAATAAAAAATCTAGCATCCTACCAAAGTTTGTATAATTGGCCAAAAGGCTATAAGGGTATTCTGCATATGAGGGACTTTAAAAATAAGTCACCAGAATAAAACAGAGAAGGCATTGCATAATTCACAATTGTGCCCAGGCTATCCTAGGCTTCTTCAGAATTTCTCACCATCTTTTTCTTCTGTGAATACCCTGCCTGATCTTTTTCTTCTGTGAATACCTACCTCATGTATAATTGGCACTATACAAATGGATGCCTAATTTCATGTCTGTTTTATTATAGTCCCCAGTTTTTTTTTGTGTAAATATAATTCCTCCAGTCAAATTATAAGCCCACCAAAATGTGGAATCATGCAGTCTCCTCTCTGAGACTTTGTAACAGTGCCTAGAACAAACCTGGTTAGTAATAACTGCTTTGCCTTGAGGAAGCAGGCAGTGGGGTGGAAAGGAGGGATTTAGGAGTTCAACACTTTTATTCCAGTTACAGCTCAGCTGGTGTGTCTTATTTGACAGTGATCTGTGTTAAGGAGGTGCTTTCTGCTTCCAGAATATTTCCTTTTATGAAGAATGTATTATTACCTTTTAACATTACACTGCTTATTGCTAAGAGGTTACAAAAGGTAAGTGGTCTAATGTGGGCACTTTCACACTGTGTCTATTTAAGTTTTTGGACTTTGGTATCATTAGCAAGTAAATTTAACATGCTGACCTTTCATACAAGCCTCTATTAACCTTGCTCTTATTTCCACTAGTCATTTTTCATTCTGAATCTTAGTATCTTATTTCTAATAAGCTGTACTGGTTAATCTCAGATGATAAGAATCTGTTGCTTATATATAGTTCTTCCATATATTATATTTTCATTGGTTTGGGATCTTTTTTTTAATCAATCATCTGAATTTTTTTTATTTGTACATATTTCTGATGTACTCCCTGGTATCTTTTTTCCAGTTTTTGATTATCTTTAAAGCAATTCATAGGACTTTATGGCTATAGGGATGCCTTCTAATTTCAAGATGGAACTTTTAAACCAATTTGACTCTACAGGTACTTATGTTTTAAGATTGCACATGGGCAAGGCAACAGACAGCTTAAACCGAGTCATCATTTGAATTAAAAACATCATTCCTCTGGGTGGAAGTAATAGAAAGAAGTGCCTTTTGGGGCATAACTAGAGGGAATAGCTTGAAAAAAAGATAATAGGCTGGATTTTAGCCCCTACCTGCTCCCTTCATAAGGTGAACTTTTGCAAACTTGACCTGTACAACCCTATTGAGACCCAGTATATTAGGATTTTTAGGCAGTGTCATACTCTCAAATATACATCAAATTGTTGCTAATAACTTTTTCCCTCTTTTATTTAGTATTTCAGTTAGAATTGAATTCATACAACCACATTAATATATTTATGTATTTATGCAATATTTGTTGAGTGCCGACTATCCGGTTGTCAGTATCAGAGAGGCTTGAGTTAAAATGGCCGGCTAGACAGATACAGTGCCTGCTCTTCCAGACTCAGTATCATAGAGGAAATTAACTGAGTCTGTGTTCTTATTTAAATATCTACATAGTCTTCACAGGCCTCCTATTGTAGGTAGAATGCTTATTTCAAACTGTGTATTGACAAAAAAGTCCTATATTATTTTTGTTGGTGGGTAAGAACATGCTATTAATGACTGTCTGGTGGAAATAGATGATCTAGTTCTAACTACAGGGTATTAGCAACCTAATTGGGAAGGAGAAGAAAATGTCCATTTTATAGAGAAGAACATCATCATTGCAGAATAAAATGAATAGATGTGAAGTACTGGAGGGATTGGGGTATGAATTAATCAAGGGTTTTATATTTTATTATAATTTTTAACTAGAGGCAATACAAATGAGTAAAAGAAGCATCAGGACAGGGAATTTTACATTGATTTTTACACTGTCTGTTGATCTTGAGAAAGTCATATGACCACTCCAGGCCTTGATTTTCTCATTTGTAAAAGTAGGATATTATTATAAGATATAATTAATATTTCATTCATTCTAAGATTCAAGAGCATAGCTCTGAGGAGAAAAGTAGTCTGTTATTTTCTTTAGGATCTGGTTGGCTATTGTTTGAGATATAAAACCTCCTTGGATCATGCAAATGGTAACTCAGAAAAAGAGAAGCCTCTTTTTTCCAAAAATATAGCAGTATATGTGAGCTTTTTATTATCACAGATATAAAATAAAATAACTGTAGATGAAATAACTCTGATTTAATTAGTTGACAATGAACGTTAGAAGAGAGGCCATAGTTGGTAATAACCTGGCGGCCTACAAGATGTAGTCTTGTCTTTGTTCCCAGGATAAGAAATATTAATATATCAGAAAGCAGAAATGGTTGTAATAGGAGTCTTGTGCTGTTTGGATTCTACTGGGTCTGATTGGAGGCAGGATGGCTCTGGATAGAACCATCAGAACACTGATGGTTCTCAGATGAAGTGCCTTACCATTATCTCTACCCTCTATTGGGGAGCCCCTAAAGGTTTTCTGACTTTTGTGCCAAATTGTGTTCATTACTGTAAAGATCTTGAGCTGCCAGAGGTAGATATATTATCTGAAAAGCCATGGCTACTATCCATTGAGATCCCCCCACACCGCCAAATATTAGCCATAATAAGCATGTCTTATCTGTGGGCTTCATTGATTTGAACAAAACAGTATTTGTCAGAGAACCTCAATTAATAAGATATAAATGCTAAAAAAAGATTTCTGCACCTGTAGTTCTTATGTTATTAAAAAACTATATTACTTTGAAAAATTCATTTTACCTATCCTTTTAGAAATAGATAATAACACTTTTGAAATCAGTGTTTATTTGCATTTAAGAACCTCCAAATATATTCATGCTGCTTTCAGTGTAAAATCATCTAATTTCATTTTTGAATGAAATAATTATTATCTCATTATTTTCGATGCTTTTCCTCTCAAATTAAAACTTCATAGAAGACAATTATTGATTTTAAAATGTAAATCATTGTCCCTTTCATTTTATACTCTGTTTCTTCTGATGATATACATATATGTGAAAAATTTAGGCATGTATAACTTCACAACTTTTTATAACATGTCTCCTATTTTAGCAAACAAAGTTCTACAGCATATCAGTAGTTTTTAAGTTTCCATATTCTCCTTATGCACTAGAATGCTACCAGAAAATAGTGTATCTTTTTGGCTAAAGTATTATCTCTCACTCATTACAATAAAAATATCAGCATATAGATTTTAACTACAAGCAATACACAGGTGTTGAGATGCACTGTCGTCAAATTAAAAAGATAGATTTCAGTCTAGAGCTATGGAAATGTGCAACAAATCCAAGAGTTTCAAATCCTCAACCTGGAAGAGTCAAACATGGTGATAAAGAGGAAAAAATAGCATCACACTCTCTGAGTTCAAGTGTTGCCTCAGCCATTTATGAATCGTGAAATCTTAAACAAATTAAAAAAAAAAAACTTTAGTTGTCTCATTGAAAACTGGAGATACTAGTAGTACTCATCTCATAGAATTTTCTTCTTAGTTAAATTAGACTATACTTGTATGTTGCTTAGTACATCAAGTGTTCAATATGTGATCTAGTCCATGCATTCTCAGTCGGGGTGATGACATCCCCAAGTGGACAAAAATTAGTTCTTAGTGTTAAATAAAATATTGCACTTATTATATATAAAGCACAAATGCACATATGGCACATATGCAGATATAAAGCATATTTGTATTATGAAAATATAAGGGAGGAAGGGACGATTAGGAAAAAATGTTTACAAAAATTACTTAGGGAGAAGATCGTAAAACATAGGTGAGAAACACTGTACAGTATAATCTGTTTATTTTGTTGAAGTTCAGTTGCTAAGAGATTTGCACAGTTCACAGAAGTAGTAGTAGACTCTCAGTTTAATGGTTTTTAAATGAGAGTATTTTGCCAATTGACTTGTCAAAATCATACTCCATGAATTATTCACAAGAATGACTCTCCAAACTGTAGTCACAAATACTTTATAAAGTATAAATCCTTGCTGTGCTCTTTGCTACCCCGTTCTCAATTTTGACCCAGTGCCTCTGACTTGGGTCTATGTTAGGTTCCATTGGTTTAGACAGGTTGGAAACTACTAATTTAGAATACTGGTTCTGACATAGTGAAGAGCTATACAAGTAGGACTTGTGAATGCACTTGTGGCCATGAGTTCAAGCCAGAGGAGCCCAAGCTGAGACTGGACAGTGAGGAAGGCTGCAGGCCTCTGTTGCAAAAGACAGGCCTCTGTTCTCCTGCTGTATGTCCTAACTGTGGTAGTGACCATGTGGTTCTCCTGGCTGTGACTGGGGAAACCCCCAACAGGGAGCGGAAACAGGGAGAGCAATCTCTGGCTCCCTCTCCATCTGCCAGCTCTGTCTGCTACCCTCCTGGCCATGTGACCACCACGACAGGGCCAAGAGCAGCCCACTTCTGGCACCGAGCACCCGTGACTGCAGTAGTTGGAGCCTCAGTCCCCCCCACCTCCGAGCTCTGTGGCCTCTGCTCTGTGGACCACTGACTGCGGCTCTTCCTGGACATTGAGGTGTTCAGCGATGCCCAGGAGGAGTTCCAGTGCTGCTTCAAGGTGCCAGTGGTGTTGGCAGGCCACACCGGGGAGTTCCTGTGCCTTGTGGTTGTGTCTGACCACAGGCTGTACCATGTGAATGCACCTGGGAGGACGGCACTTTCGTTCAGTTTTGCAGCAAAGAGATTATGCATTTCCTCATACAGAAGAATGAACTAGTCTGCATTTAAAAAATTCTGTGGGGTCTTGTTCCTGTCACTACTCAGGACCTAGTGAATCCCATGAACCTTCCTTTGAAGTTGAATTAACTTGTTTAGTCTAAAATGATTTGCAAATTTGAAGAAATGTATGCTAACAATGATGCCAGCTACAACGATGCCTTCATTGTCACATATTTATTTTAGAACACAAAGTTCTTACTTAGACCTTGTCTGCTTTTTTTTTCAGTCCCTTAGAAAGAGGTTTAAGCTTTGGCATTTGTGACATCATTCTTGGAGAAGTGTGTTATTTTAGAGAATGTGGATTTGTTTTTCTTGCTATCAATATTACAGATTTCTATTCACACACTTTTAGGTTGGAGTACCTACCTTGTGAAGGAACACAGGTGAAGGTCTGTTTTTCTGGATTCCCCCTGTGGGCTAAAAGGGCATCTTGTGACCTGAACTGAAGTCTGTGAGACCCAGCTCTGCTTTTCCTCATCTCTCTCTTACCAATCTTCCTGTTCCCTTTCTCTCCCCTCAGGCATACTTATCTCAACCATGCTTTTGTATGTTTTAAACATCCTTCTCCCTTCAAATTCTTGATCATTAGCCTTAGGAAAATTTTATTGTCACCCCTCGTCTTTCTTAGTTGATAAGAAGAAAGAATTTGTGCTATTTACTTTGTAGTGAAATTAGGTGCTTGATATGGTTTGGCTGTGTCCCCACCCAAATCTTATCTTGAATTGTAGTTCCCATAATCCACCTGGTGGGAGGTAATTGAACCATGGAGGTGGTTACCTCCATGCTGTTCTCATGATAGTGAGTGAGTTATCATGAAATCTATTGGTTTTATAAGGTTTTCCCCCTTCCTTGTTCTGCATTTCTCATTGCTGCTGCCATGTGAAGGACACATTTGCTTTCCCTTCCCCCATGATTATAAGTTTCCTGAGGTCTCCCCAGCCCTGTGGATCTGTGAGTCAATTAAACCTCTTTCCTTTATAAATTACCCAGTCTTGGGTATTTCTTCATAGCAGCATTTCTTCATAGCAGCCTTGAGAATGGACTAATACAATAAACTGGTACTGCTGAGAGTGGGGCACTGCTGTAAAGATACCTGAAAATGTGAAAGCGACTTTAGAGGAGGTTGGAACAGTTTGGAGGGCTCAGAAGAAGATAGGAAAATATAGGAAAGTTTGGAACTTTCTAGAGACTTGTTGAATGGCTTTGACCAAAATGCTCATAGTAATATGGACAATAAAATCCAGGCTGAGGTGGTCTCAGATGGAGATGAAGAGCTTTTTGGGAACTGGAGTAAAGATCACTCTTGCTATGCAAAGAGACTTGGTGGCATTTTGCTTCTGCCCTAGAGATCTGTGGAAGTTTGAACTTGAGAGAGATGATTTAGGGTATCTAGTAGAAATTACTAAGCAACAAAGCATTCAGGAGAAAGCGGAGCACAAAATTTTGGAAAATTTGCAGCCTGACGATGTGATAGAAAAGAAAACCCCATTTTGGGGTAAGAAATTCAAGCCAGCTACAAAAATTTGCATAAGTGACAAGGAGCCAAAAGTTAATCACCAAGACCTTTGCAGCTGCCTCTCCCATCACAGGCCATGGAGGCCTGGGAAGGAAAAATGACTTTGTCGATTGGGTCCAGGGCACCCCTGCTCAATGCAGCCTTGAACATGGTGCCCTGCATCCCAGCTGCTTCAGCTCCAGCATGGCTAAAAGGGGCCAATATATAGCTCAGGCTGTTGTTTCAGAGGGTGGAAGCTCCAAGCCTTGGTGACTTATATGTGGTGTTGGGCCTTCGGGTGCACAGAAGTCAAGAATTGAGGTTTGGGAACCTCTACCTAGATTTCAGAAGATATATGAAAATACCTGAATGTCTAGGCAGAAGTTTTCTGCAGGGGTGGAACCGTCATGAAGAACTTCTGCTAAGGCAGTGCAGAAGGGAAATGTAGGGTTGAACCTCTTATGCAGAGTCCCCCCCAGGGCACTGCCTGGTGGAACTATGAGAAGAGGGCCAGCATTCTCCAGATCCCAGAATGGTAGATTCACCAACAGCTTGCACTGCTCGTGACCTACTGGATCCCATGAGCCTTCCTGTTCTCTGCACCTGGAAAAGCTGCAGACCCTCAATGCCAGCCTGTGAAGGCAGCCAGGAGTGGGGCTGTACCCTGCAAAATCACAGGGGCAGAGTTGCCCAAGGCCATGAGACCTCTTGCTTCAGCATGACCTGGATATGAGACATGAAGTCAAAGGAGATCATTTTGGAGCTTTAAGATTTGACTACCCCTGTGAATTTCAGATTTGCCTGGGGCCTGTAGCCCCTTCATTTTGGCCAATTTTTCCCATTTGCAATGGGTATATGTATCCAATGCCTGTATCCGCACTGTATCTAGGAAGTAACTAACTTGCTTTTGATTTTATTCGCTCATAGGTGGAAGGGACTTGCCTTGTCTGAGATGAGAGTTTAGACTTGGACTTTTGGGTTAATGCTGGAATGAGTTAAGACTTTGAGGAACTTTTGGGAAGGTATGATTGTGTCTTGAAATGTGAAGACATGAGATTTGAGCGGGGCCAGGGTAGAATGATATGGTTTGACTGTGTTCCCGCCCAAATCAAATCTTGAATTTTATTTCCCGTAATTTCCACATATTGTGGGAAGGACTCAATGGGAGGTAATTGAGATTGTATGGGTGGTGGTTACCTCCATTCTGTTCTTGTGATAGTGAGTGAGTTCTCATGAGATCTGATGGTTTTATAAGGGGCTTTTCCCCTGCATTCTGCACTTCTCCTTGTTGCTGCCATGTGAAGAAGGACATGATTGCTTCCCCTTCTTCCATGATTGTAAGTTTCCTGAGCCCTCCCCAGCTCTGAAGAACTGTGAATCAGTGATAGCTCTTTCCTTTATCAATTACCTAGTCTCAGGTATTTCTTCATAGCAGTATGGGAACGGATTAATACAGTGCTGAACAAGGGGGTTCCTCCTAAGAAATGCTTTGTTAGGTGATCTTGTCTTTGTACATTATAGAATGTACTTACACAAATTTAGTTGGAATAGTCCACTAACAAGAAGGCTATATGGTATGGCCTAATGCTCACAGGCTACAAACCTGCTCTGCATGTTACTGTGCTGAAATCTGAAGGCAATTCTAATACGGTGGTAAGTATCTGCATATCTAAACATAGAAAAGGTACAGTAAAAATACAGTGTAAAAGATTAAAATCCAGTATATCTAGGTAGAGCATTTACATGAATTGGGCTCACAGGAGTTGAAATTGCTCTGGGTGAATCAGTGAGTGAGGAATGAGTGAATGCAAAGGCCTGGAATATTACTGTACACTACTGTAGATTTTATAGTATAAAGTATAGACTTTATAAACACTGCATACTTATGCTACACTGAATTTTTTAAATTTATCTTTTCAATAATACATTAGTCTTATTGTAATTTAACTTTTGTGTTTCATAAACTTCTCAGTTTTCAAAAACTTTTAATTCTTTTGTTGTTACACTTATCTTAAGACAAAACCACAATTGTTCAACTGCACATTTTCTTTCATCTTATCCTTTATGTAAGCTTTTTTTCCATTTTAAATTTTTAAATTTTTTTATTTTTTATGTTATACTTTTAAACCTTTTTGTTAAAAACTAAGACACACACACATTAGCCGAGGTCTACACAGGGTAAGGATCATTAATATCACTGTCTTCCACCTCCACATCTTGTCCCACTGGAAGATCTTTAGGGACAGTGACACACAGGGAGCTGCCGTCTCCTCTATTAACAATATCTTCTTCAGGAATACCTCCTGAAGGACCTGCCTGAGGCTGTTTTACAGTTAATTATTTTGATAAGAAGAAGGAGTACACTCTAACAATAAAAAGTGTAGTATAGTAAATGTACAAACCAGTCATACAATCATTTAGTATCAAGTATTGTATATTGTACATAATTGTATGTGCTGTACTTTTACATGACTAGCAGCACCACAGGTATGTGTATACCACCATCACCACAAATGTAAGTAGTGCACTGCACTATGACATTAGGATGACTATGATGTCATTAGGTAACAGGAATTTTTAGGTCCATTATAATCTTATGGGAACACAGTTGTCTATTCAGTCTGTCCTTGAGGAAAGTGTCATTATGTGACACATGACTGTATTTGTACCTAGTGGAAGGTGACCTTTGTACTCAGCTGCCACTCCTTCCCAGTTTCAAATTTACCTTAATTTTTTGGGGGGTTATTCTTTGTCCTTTAAGCAAAACTTGAAGAGGAGGGGTACTTATAGTGAACTCTTTAAATGTTTTTAGGAATGACCCTAAAAGTAAATGTTAAAATGAAAATAGTCATTATAAACAAATTTCATCCACTTTCTCAAGCCTTTGGAAATAATCTTAAGTACCTTTCAGAATTACCACAAAAATACTCACCAAGCTTCTTTTTTTTTTAACAACTCTTACCTTTCCTAAGGTTTAGCTTATACTGGCTATATTTTTAAACCTATTTTTTTTCTATTTTATCTCACCTCAAATATTTTTTTGGAAGCAGACAAAATGGTCACTTATTTTTTTCCTAGTTAATTATTACTATAACAGCAGACTTTACTATTATAATTTTTCTTACAAATGCAAAATTATTGTATAGTATAGTATTAAAGGATAGGGACATTTAAGAAGCCTTGAGTTTGTCACTTATTAGCCTTGTCATTTGAGACAAATAACTTAGCTTCATTTATCTCATCTGTATAATGGAAATGATAATTGTATGTACCTGAGTGGTTATGATGAGTAAATGAGAAATCACATTAAAGCAATTAGTGTAGTGCCTAGAGCCAAGTGGGTTGTCAATGCATATTAGCTATTAATACCAACATTATTCAATTAAATAGGCATTTGTGATCATTCCTGGGAAGACTTGCTTTCATTTAGCTGTTGTTATAGGTTCTATGGGGAAAAAAATGAATTTTATGTTACAAAGTGCTGAGTGTGAAGGGACTCTTGGACCTTTTGAAAGCTGCCCTTCCCTCACATTGCATATGTCTGCCCTTGAAATCTCTGGAGATAACGCTTTCATTTTACTTGCCTCTCTGCCTTTTCACTTTTTCTCTTTTCCTGACCATTTCCCCATCTCTCACTTACCCCCTTTCTCTTCTGTCTCATCAATAATGGTGCTTCTCACTTTGTGAACTGTACAAGATGTCATTTAGATCAGCTCTTGTTCTTTCCATCTTCTCCATGCCTCTGTTTTATCTCAGCTAAAAGTATGAGAAATAATCAGAAAATCAGTTTCAAAAGGGGGACAGAGGAGAGAACATGTGATAATAGAAACAGATGAATATATGGCTGAAGGCTGCTGTATTTTTTCCTTAATTATGTAATTGGTGGCTATTGATTTTGGTTTCTTTCTAAAATTGTATGTGTACTTCACTTGTTTTGCCTTTATTTTTCTCCTGAAGATTGTTTTTCTATCTTTGCCTATAGTGCTATTACTCTTTATCATTAGGAAAATGACTAGTTGATATTTATTTTCTAATTGGCTATATGAAATGAATGAAATTCAGAAAACTTTTTGACATTCAGACAAATTTTACATAATTATTTCTAATTGCAGAAATCATTTTTAGATATTTAATCTGCTGTACATATATACACATCTTCCTGCCAAATTGTATTGCATGGTACTTTGCCAAGACAGTCACCATATGGCTAAAATTAAGCTTTTTTTAGGTATAATAGGATGAGACGTGATTTAATTCTTTAAGCTGCCTGTGAGTGCTAGATGACAGGTTTTATTCTATTTACTAAGTTAAAAGAATGATTCATTATTTTGCAAATCCTAGTGGCAACAGTCAACTGAAACAATGCATGACGCTTCTTGAAGGAAAATAGTTTTATGGTTAAAATTGTAAAATTATTTATCTTTCCACTTCAACCATTTGACTCCTTCAGTCTGTAGAAGAGGCCTATTTATTTTAGCAGTAGGTGGATTGAGTTTCTGCCAAGTCAGTGTACTCCCTAAATGACTATATCAGAAGCAATATTGTTTCTCAAAAATCATTTAGAAAGCAGCATTTTTACACAAGTAGGCTCTTTCATTAGTTTCAAATTAAATTTGAGCAATTGCTGATGCTTTTCTGGTTGTTTCTTGGAAAGCCCATGGAATTAGAGAGTTCTGAGTCTTTGAGTAAGAATTTCCTTTGGGGTATACAGTATCTGCATTTGATTTGGAAAATTGAAATGACTATAACTTCTTTAACTTCTTTGAGGAGGTTGATGTTATATTCTGGAAAACAAAATCTTATTTAAAAATAACTGAAGATAGAATGTTTTATTAGTAGGGTTACTTAGGTACCCCAAGGTAGAAAGCAGGCAAAATAATTTAGGTTTGGGGGCTTCTTAGGAGGTAACAGTACCTTTATTTTCTTTTCATCTCTACTTTTTTGAAAATGCTGGGGAAAAAAATTAGTAACTTGTGATGAATTCCTCTACTATCTGTAAGAAAGTTGTTTTTGTCCTAAAGGAAAGATGAACCCCATTATGCCTTGGCAGAATTACATCAAACACTTTCTGAATTTTGAAAGACTGACTTGATTTTTCATTCAGTAAAAAATATATTAAAAAATGAGACTCCTAGAGTACCTCTTTTTACTTTAAGCAAATATAACTTCTTGTGTTTAAACTAAAGAGGGACACATGATTATTAGTTATAATTAATTAAATATTATTATGCAATTTCATTTTAATTTCTTTTTGAAAAATTTAATTGCACTGAAATTTTAATCTTACAAAATGGCTATCAATAGGTGTGGGAAAATGTATACTCATTGATTCTTTAGCCACTTATTTCTGTGTTAATTCAAATTAGTTTGGATTCGAGTTTGATTTAATTTCAGAGAATGATACTCATTTTTCTTTACAATGGCAGTCACATACTAATGATCACAGCAGGCATTTTTCCTCCTAATTACAATTTATTTTGAATGAATTTGTATGCTCATCTGAATTCACCATGTCATTAAGGAAAATCATGGACTTTGTTCATTTCTAGAATTAGGAACAGTTTTTCTTCTTAACATTAAACATATCCCCTACCCAGCATATTTTTCCTCCTGTTAATTAACATTCTGTTCATGGATGAATTCATTATTTAAGGTGACTTTGCAATCATTAGTAGCAGACTTTAGCATTTCTTGTGAGGCAGGTCAATTTAATAATTTCATATTGCAAATGAAATATTCCAGGTTAGACACCAAAATATTCAAAATATTAATGACTATTGCATATGTGCAAGCACTTACAATACTATAATATTTTCCTTAGAATTTAGAAAGATGCTGCTAGGCAGTGATCCTGGTTTGTCTGAGTTATATGTTATTTTGACTCTTTAACATTTTGTGGCCATGAGGAGTCCCTGTAGGGATTAACATTGCTGCCTATAAAACCTAAAAATCCTATAAGACCTTGGATAATTGCTTACCTAGTCTGGCGGTTGGTCAGCGTGGGAATGGCAGAAGGCTCCAAGGTGACACGGTCTAAGAGGCAGCTGGAGGAAATGGGACAAGCACAAACCGGTTCCTAGGGGCTCATTGCATTAATAGAAGTCAGAGCTAATTAATAGAAATAAATTTGTTTCAGGCAGTAGTTTCAGAGAAAGGAGTGCAGGTGAATAGAAAAGCAGCAATTCTTAGTACAAACATTATGGCTGGAGTTTGGCCAAAGAGAACTGAGGACTCAGTAGACAGTAAATTGCATAGGTTGCCCAACTTTAGGTGACCCAGGAAATGCCTTCACCCCATCCGCTTCCTGAGATAAATTTATTTCAACATGAACAGCCACAAATTTTTTAACGTGTAATAGTCATTTGAACTAGAGCAAAATTTGGTCTCACTACCTCTTCCTTGGTGGGGACCATCTGGGAAAGTACTGGAGTTTTGCTGTAGCAATGAAGGAGGAGAAGTATTTGGAATTTATTAAAGGTATAAAAGGTTTAAAGTATTAAATTTATTTAAAGAGTCTTGGATATCTCATGTCATAGGTTGCCTCCAGTTCTGGTCACTGTCATTCATAAACAAAATATCCTTGGTAGAAATGGCCACATCTGCCCTGTCTGATGTTTTCATTCCATGGAAGGAAATCCAAGACAGAGATGAGTTGGCCACTTGGGTAGAGGCTCAGCTCTTGCTTTGCTCTGTGCTTGCTGAATCAACTTGGAGAAACCACCCAAAGTCTTGGGAGCTTAGTTTTTCAGTAAAATTGATGAATTAAACTAAATTAGCTATAAAGGTCCCTCTAGCTTCAACAATCCTATCGACTGTTGGAACATAGAAATATCCTGTGTTTACTTTTCTCTGGAAGATGACTCACTAAGTGGTCTGAGGCTGGTAAGTTCTTTGTGACTTACTCATGATTTGTTTCTAGAACAAATTTAGCCTAGGGTGGGTGTAGAGGGTCTGGTCATAGAGACAGGCTGACCCAAGCACATTGATTCAGTATCTAAATGAAGCATTTTAGACTTGCCACCAGACACTGGAATAATTTATTGATACGGATTAAGATTCACTGTCCATCACAATAGCAGGTGCTCCAGAGACGTGGCTACTTTGACGAATGGTCTCTCTCCTACCCCTGGGCCTCCAATATGTCACTTAGTAGTCCCCAGAGAAATCTCTTCCTGTCCTTTTCCAGCAAACCATGTCCTTCTCTACTTTCAAATCTGAGAATACCGTTAGCTCTAATGTTCAACAGTCAACTAATTGATAGTTAAGTAGTTATCAAAGGGGACTCTGGGAACTTAACCTCACAACCCCCATAATCTTCAACAGACCTCCAAACATAAGCCACATAAGCATAATATCTGTGTAGACACAGTGTGCTTAACAAATGCAGCTTCAGGACATATTTCCCAGGCTTTTTTCAGCTGCACTGCCAACCACAAACCCTTCCTGCACAAACATGCTGGGAGCTTCAGATGCTCTGTAGTGCTTGCCTACTGTGTGCCTGGGAGTTGCTCTGGTTGACTGAGTACTTTCAACTGCAGGGCCCAACATCAAGTACAGAGGTTGTGGCAGAAGCTGTCTGAGGGGCTCGGAGTATCTCTGTCATTGAGAGAGACAGCCATGGCAAGGGTAAGAGGGCAGTAGTACAGCTTTCCAGCCTTATTAAGATTTCTGGACTCAAATACAATTATTATCAACTCACACTGGCATATGGACTCCATGAAGACAGAAACCTGCTATGTTTTATTCACTCTTGGGCTTGAGGACCTAACACAGTGCTAACAAATGGTGTGATGCAGGTCCACTGTGCACTGGTTACCAACTAGTCTGAGTCCAGTGGGAGAGAATACACTCATATGAAACAAGTTATATGAAACAGATTTATTATTCACACATAGGCAGCAAGGGACAACAGACACCTATGATTCACTGTGAGCTGGTGCCCCACGGTACAGAAAGCTGCCCAGAGTGGATGGGGTCTTCACTGTGCATACCCCACTTGTGCTGCAGATGAGGGACCCTCAAAGGTGGCCCATCTTGGGTTTTATACTTTGAGGGACACCTGACATGCTGGGCTAAAATGTTGAAGGACATCTTGTTCCTATGGGGGACTGGAACACAGCCCAAGCTGTTTTGGCTGGCTTCCTCCTTATCTCCGGATGTTGCATTTTCAGCTCACTCTACAGTTATTTTGCGGAGCTATACACCACAAAGAAGGAAAACTGTATCAGCCCAAAGCCACCCAGAAAAGTGTCCTATACATGGTATGCATTTGATATAGGTTGAATGACAAATACTGAGGTCACATAGGGCTGTGGTTAAGAGGACAAACTCAGGACCCAGATGCCTAGATCCCAATTCCAGCTCCACTGCTCACTAGCTGGGAACATGAATAAGTGAACATTTCTGTGCCTCAGTTTCCTTATTTTGAAACTAGAGATAATAATAACATATCTCAAAGGGAAGTTATGCAGATTAAATGAACTCATGTTGATAAGTGGGTTATAACTAGTGCCTGGCATGCATTATAAATGCTTATTAAACATCAGCTTACATGCCCCACTTTCTTCTCCATCATTACCAACGTTTTGTTTTTGGAACTGAAGTTTGAGTTTGTAAGAAGACATGTTAACATGTCGGAGACCATACTTAAATACACTTCTGCCTTAAGCCATCCAGCTATGCAGTTTTCTACATATACAATGCTCTCACACATCCCTTTCATCAACCCTGTTAATATACTGCTTGATTTACCCTTTAGACTGAGAGCTCCTTGTAACTAGACACCACTCAAGAGTGCCTGATTTAGAGGGATGCTCAGTGATTTGAAGTGAATGCATGATTTACTCAATGAATGACTGTCTTGTGTGTGGCTTGACTTCTTTGACCTTGGGGAAGAATCACAAACTCCTTCCCCATCTCTTGGATTCTGCTTTACCCATGGTTCATCAGTCTCATCTGTGCATCCCCACTTTTGGTCACTCCAGCTTCTCATCCCATTGTTCCCATTTCCAGCACAATCTTTGTTTGATTGCCACCTCTCCTCAGCCTCCCTGGGCAATCCTTTTACCTTTCCCTAATACTTGTTCCCTCATCCTTTCTCTGTCCCCTCCACATGGATTGCAAACTGTAACATTTACATTGGCAGTCTTCCTTGGCACTTGCCTTTTAAGTCATGTCAAATTCTTTTGGTAAAGTAGAAAAGAATTAATTGCAAATGAAACATTATTTTTATTTTCTTTCACAGCCTCTCTTTTCCTTTCACCCTCGTAAACAGCTCAAGCTCCCCCATTGTTCATTAGAAATACTTTTTACCTCTTGGCTTGCCACTTTGTCATGACAGTATTTTTTTATTTTGCTGCTGTTTTGGTGTTTGAAGTTCTGCTGGGCAGTGCTGAAATTTATTGTCACTTTTACCAGATTTGACTCTTACACATGTGTTAAGGGTAAGACAGAAAGTAGATGGTGTGATTTACAACTCACTTCTCTCATTCTAGTGTGCACCTTGGAGGCATTTCTAGTCTGCTCAAGTGAATGGAAATGACAGATCAGAAATATTTAGACAATAGTACAAACTAGTCAGTAAGATAACATTCTGACCTTCACCCGTTTGCTAAAAAACTCTAGATTGCTCCAAAGCCTTTTTAGTTAAGGGTCTCTCTGTGCAAGAGTAATAACTTAATGCATTTGTCTGTCCCTGTAGAGGGTCTTAGACTGTCCCTTCACAGTCTTTACAAGTATTGGGATCTTGTCTTCTCCTTCATCTGTGTATGCTTATGGTGCCTAGAAAGAGTCTCCTGCCCAGGAACAGTGGCTCCCGTGTGTAATCCCAACACTTTGGGAGATTGAGGGCGACAGATTGCTTGAGCCCAGGAGTTTCAGAACAGCCTAGCAACATAGGGAAACCCTCTCTCTACAAAACACAATAGAAAATGTTAGCCAAGCATGATGGCATGCACCAGTGGTCCCAGATCCTCAGGAGGCTAAGGTGGGAAGATCAATTAAGTCAGTGCTACAGTAAGCTATAATAACACTGCACTCCAGCCTGGGTGACAGGGTGCGACCCTTTCTCAAAAAAATAAAAATATAAATATAAAAAATAAAAAATAGAAAAAAAGAAAGCATCTGAGGATACATGGTGAGCACTGCTGATGGAAAGATGGTTGCTGCAACCTGAAGTGACCTCCATGTGGCCCCACTCTGGGTGTAGGTGCACACCAGGAAGAGTCGGAAGCTACTAGTTTTGTCATTTTCCAAGAGGACACTGGGCCTCTGTGTAGCCTTACTAATGAAACTGATTTCCAGGGGCCAGTTCTGCAGTCACAGATTCTGAATTTTCTTCTTATCCTAGGAATCATTTTTCTTGTGTGTCTCTGCCAGATCCCCGCTCAGGGGAGTCACAGCAGTAGATTGGTTATGCTAAACTCTCCACCTCAGGGCTTCTATCTTGATTTTTTTCAGTGACCTAGTCATTTATATAGTTGAGATAGACTCATCTTGAAACTTCACAAAGCCATTTAATTTTTTAAAAAGTCATAACTCTAGATAATTTGTATCTATGGATATTTGCAGTTCTCTCTTAGATTCCCAGGAAATACTCTGCCAAGCAGGAATTTCAAGTGCACGTGCTTTGCCTCTGTCTTCTTTGCCTTTTCTCAACCAAAATACTAATCATGCGAAGCTAAACAACACATATTGGAAAGCATTGATGTTTTCTTTACATATAGTATTTTTAACTATAAAGTTTTATTTGCAAGGCAGGCATACAAATAAAGGCAGGAACAAGGCTAAGGATGTCCAGAGAATGTGACATGGTCCATTATTTTTTTGTCCCTCAGTCTCTCGACCTGTGGAAAGGACATTGTGTGTGGGGCCCGCCCCATCGCCCTCTCAGCTCTGCAATATCCCGTGCTCTACAGACTGCATAGTATCTTCCTGGTCAGCCTGGGGCCTGTGCATCCATGAAAACTGCCATGATCCTCAGGGGAAAAAAGGTGAGTGCCTTGTTTGCATGTGCCTCATTTACTGCCAGTGTGCAAACATTTATTCTGGTAGCTAAATCACTGATTAAGCCTGCTTAAGACAATATTTGTTTGTAAAATTTAGATAACCAGCACAAGCCTGACAATATTCAGTTTTAGGGAGGCAACTGGGACATTTCTGTGGAGTACAAAATTCGACCCTGATTGACCTTCAGTTGGGCTCATAGCTGATACTACTCTATTTGGTATAACTTTATTTTTTTAATTTTTCTAAGATGAAGTCTTGCTCTGTCTCCCAGGCTGGAATGCAGTGCTGAGATCTTGGCTTACTGCAACCTCTGCCTCCTGGGTTCAAACAATTCTCCTGCCTCAGCCTACTGAATAGCTGGATTTACAGTTATGTGCCACCATGCCTTGCCAATTTTTGCATTTTTAGTAGAGACAGGTTTCACCACGTTGGCCAGGCTGGTCTAGAACTCCTGATCTTATAATCTACCTGTGTTGGTCTCTCAAAGTGCTGGGGTTACAGGTGTGAGCCACTGCACATGGCCACTTCATGTTTTTTACATAGAATGGTTATATGGGGGGAAATGGACATGATGTCCACACTCACTTCTGAAAAAAACTGTTTTGTAAATCTATGTATTTCTTTTTAGATTTTCATATTTAACATTTGATGTTACATTTTAGATTTTTGCAAGGGTCATTATATATATTGTTTAGGTTTTGATATTGATTTTGGGCTTCAGGAGAAAACTCTTCAACCTTTATATTCGTGTTTAATTTTGTAGGCCGTTATGGTCTTATTTTCTTCAGTTTGTAATCAAAATACACATCTTCATATTCAAAATTTCATTCCTAGTGATACCTTGCCTTCTCTTTCATTGACCCTTTAGTTTCTATTAATATTGAATAACAATACTAAAAAGAAATATTTTCTTTACCAAGAGAAATGGGATCCAAGGATATGCCAAGAACTAAATTCTAGTTATTACATGCAAAACAAGAATCCATGGTCAAGCACTTGATGCTAGCACACTTGTGTACCTAGCACCCTGCTCACTGCTTACTGCTACATTTGCTTGAAAACCCACACTTCAGTAATCCCTAGAGTGTTCATACACACACATGTGTACACCCAGACTCACCTTACCCCTGCCCCTGGGCTTTTCCTTTCATTCTGACTCTTGTTCTGTGGTAGAAAGGAAGATATGCATTGACTTTTAGACAGGAAGAAGCTAATGTTTATTCTTTTATCAAACCATAGAAATCTGGATCTCGATGAAGCCTGCAGAGGGCCTTGTGCATTTCCCTTATTTGACATGTGACTAGAATGTCCCCCATGCCTCTGCAGTTTGAGGACACAGATAAGTTTCTATTTATACTAATACCTATAGTTTGCAGTTTTATGATTCTCATGTTTATAATCAGTTGCATGTGGTTGCATATGAGATTCCTTGGGGTGATTTACATGTTTTTAGAACAGTCATCTTATGTGTAGTCTGTGCTCCTCCTGTTTAGGTCACTGTCCAGAAAATCATGTGAGGTTGGGCTGCAGCTCCTGAGCCACTGTGGCATCACTTTGCTGCATGAAGTGCTGCCTTCATCTGCTTTCAAAGCTGTAGAACCACATCAGACCAAGTCGGTCTGGGAGACTCTTGATATTACTTGGAAGACTAATGGTTATAAGTGACAGAAACCCAACTGATACCAACTTAAGTGAAAAGAAGAGAATTTATGAGCTCATGTAGCTGAAACTAGAAGAGAGGAGAAGGCTGCATCCAAGAGTATAAACAGGCTAATAGGTCTCCCTCTTGCTTTCTAATTGTTTCTTTATCTTTACAGTCCTTTCTGTCTCCATCTCTTGTGTCTACTTTTCTCTATATTAGGTTCAGTTTAAGTTAGTACATAAAGCAGAAAGAAATGTATTACCCAATGGTCCCAGGAAGAGTCCTGAAATTCAATCTCATTGGCTGTTTTATGTCATGTCCTCATTCCTGAACCAACTACGCTGACTGGGGGATGTAGGGTTTACATGTTCAAATCGTGGACATGTGGCCACCACTGTGACCAGGAGAGGCACAGCTACCCTCCAGCTTCACAGATGGAGAATGGGGAGATGTGACTCCCTCAGAAAAAAATGAGGTGCTGGTACTGCAGGCAGGTAGAAGCAGTTCAGAGGGTCAGATTTTGTAGGTGTCTGTTGAATGGATGTTTACAAAATGATTTCTCCCCTTTATTCTGGGCCATGGATTCTCTACAGCAATTTAGAGAATGCTTTTGCCCTAATTCTCTTTGATATCGAGTTACACTCTTGTTGCCCAGGCTGGAGTGCAATGGTGTGATCTTGGTTCACTGCAACCTCCACCTCCTGGGTTCAAGCAATTCTCCTGCCTCAGCCTCCCAAGTAGCTGGGATTACAGGCATGTGTCACCATGCCTGGCTAATTTTTGTATTTTTAGTAGAGATGGGATTTCTCCATGTTGATCAGGCTGGTTACTCTAATTCTGTGTTGCATTTTTTGTCACTTGAGCTCAAATTTTCACAAAACTCCTGTGCAAAACTGGCTCCCTGAACTTTTTATTCAGTCTTATTTTTCCGGATAATTCAGAACTGGCCCGTGGAATTTCAGACCCCTTCCCTTGGCCTCATTCCCCCAAGTTACTTTTTTGCCAGATTTATCCTCATTAGCCCCTATTTATGTATTGTAAAAGTCAACCTGTACAGATATACCCTGGTCCATCATTCATTAGACACCACTTGCTGTAGGTTGAATTGCATCCTCCAGAAAAGATGCATTCAAATCCCAACCCCTGGTACATATGAATAGGATGTTATTTGGAAATAGGATCATTTCAGAAGCAATCAAGTTAAGATGAGATCACACTAGTTTAAGGTAGGTTCTATTCCAGTGACTGGTGTTCTTGTAAGAAGAGGAAAATTTGGACACAGTGATATACTCAGAGAGGAGACTGTCATATGAGGACATTGAGGCACAGAAGACAAAAGGAGAGGCCACATGAAGATGGAGGCAGGCATTAGGAGTAATGCCCCTCCAAGTCAAGGAGCACCATGGAGAGCCACAACCACCAGAAGCTAGGAGAGAGGCATGGCACAGATTCTTCTGCAAAGTCTCTAGAGGGAGCATGGCCCTGCTGACATCTTGATTTCAGGCTTCCAGCCTGCAATACTAGGAGATGACACACTTCTATTGATTTAAGCCACCTAATTTATAGTACTTAGTTATGGCAGCCCTAGAAACTATTATGCTACCCTACTTTGCATCAGCATTTAGGATGTATCAGCACAAGGATACAGCACTTCACAAAATGACAACACCAAAGTGTCAAGAAGTAAGGCAATTTGTCTAAAGTCCTGTGGCGATTTAATGATGGCCATGCTGGCACTAAGGATCTGGTTTCATGTCTCCTCAGTCCAATGTCCCTCCAAACGCTAAGCCTCCTTAGTTGATTTTCTCCATCAGCCTAAAGAAGACTGGATCACAGTACAAGTTTAGTTTAGTCCTTATAAGAGAAGCCATCTGCCCATCGTGCACCACACTAGCCAGTGTGAGCTATTACCCTTGAGGGCAAATCATTGAGCGGATGCAGGAGATAAGGTATGGGGTGTGGGATATATCTGGTGCCAGTGCATTGTCATTGGAAGAAGTGCGAAAAGAGACTGCAGTTGTGGGAGGGAGGAAGGGAGGGAGGTTGTGCTCAGAGTAGCATAGGAGCACCAGATAACATAGGAGGTGGGGAGTGTTTTGTCCCAGCCAATACTTTTTTCAAAGGGATGCTCAGGTTTTGAAAGGGGCTGAAGGAAAGTATGGAGGCAGTAGAACCTCTCACCTGAAGGTGGTAGCGTCCCCACAGCCCCCTGCAGAATTTGGGGGCATGTTGGGATTGCTAAGAATTAGGTGTTTTTTTATATATATAGGACCCATACAGAGGCCGAATGACTGCCCCCTGAACCGTAGTCACTGACAGGAGGGACAGTAAGCCATGATGATTGTTATTCAGGTCTAGGAGTTTGCTATTTTATAAATGCTTCCCTAGAGCAGAGAGAATTTTGGTTTATAAGGTCTTGGTAAAACCTGGCAGGACCACCTGGCTATATTCCCTCTTGGGAAGAATAAAGAATAGAGTTTTCCCTCTAGGGAAATGATTCTGTTCCTTCAAGGTATCCAAGAATGTTATGATGACAGCAAGCAGTCTTGATATTTCTACTGACTTGTATGTATTAGGTCTGAGATCTCCCTCAGTTTCAGTTTCTGTCCTATGATTCTACTGTGAGTTCTGCCAGGATCACTGACTGGTACAGACTAAAGATAGTTTAGAATTCTACAGAAGTGGGGGCACAAGGGCTAATGCATTAAACATTGCAAAACTCTGGATATAAGCGGGAGTGTTTAGCTTCACACTTTAATTTCCTACTCTAAAATGCAGTGAATCTACTAGCAGAAACCTAAGACATTTCTGCTTTCCTAGATATTTCATACTCTTAAAAAAATACACAAACACACACACACACACACACACACACACACACACACACACACTCAGAAAGATGGGGTATTTAAGGGAAAAGCAAGCAAAGAACAGCAAAAAATGAACATGGAAAGTAGGAGAGAATACATTTTTTCCTTTTTTTATCCTCTCTAGGCATTCCCAGTCATCGTGTTATTGCTCTGGTACATTTTCTTCATTCACGTTAAAAAAAAAAAAAAAAAGTAGAAAGGAATGGGAAAGTAGGAAATGTTTTATTACCAAATAGAAGAAATTATTTACTATAGAAATTATCTTTACATGTCTTTTATTCTTAGTCAGAAACCCTTCCATCAGGAGTCATAGAAGGTTTGTGGCTGTCGGCTATTCAGAGTACGTTAGAAAATCAGCCGATGTTCACAGTCTTCACACCCTTCCATCGCGCCATGACAGGCAGACAGGGGAACCGCGATCGGCAGGTTGGTGCTTGTCAAGTGAAACTAGGATGCCTTTCAGAGGAATTTAAATTGGGTCAGGTTTTATCATTTATTGCTTTCTCTTTGATATACTCCCAGAGTAATATAATTAGAGATATAGAAAAAAAAATTAGCCTGAAAAAATACTCATAGACAAATTCTACACATAGATGTGATGCATTTTTAAATTTTTTTTCTTGATACATATACATATATTTATATGACATCCTTGTCCCTTTCAGACATATTCTAGAAAGGCAGCATTGCCCACTGAAGTTGCTCTGAAGAGGAATTTGCTGGAGCTCCCTATAGGGTGTCACAGCAACCAGCTGCTAATGTGGAAGAACTTCAGGGATTCCTTCCCTGAATGAGAGCACACAAATCCTTAAAAATTCCCAAAGGACAGGATTTTTGAAACCGAGTAGCCATGACTATTTTTTGAAGACAGTCTTTTATGCTTTTAAACAAATTAATTAGATAACATGCTAAAGTTGGAAAATACTGACATATTTTAGTTCTTACATAACAAAAATGGGGGACATTTCCATTTTCCATCCTTGCCTACTAGATAGGCTTTCCCTTGAATAAGAAGTCTGTGAAATCATTTTGCTTTCTCATAGATGGCATATACCAAGAGACAGTTGTTTCTTTTTTCTGTGTCTGTGTGTTTGGGGTGGGCGGGGAGTTCTTTTAACTTCTCATTCTAAGCATTGGGGGTTCTCATGTTGACATCACCCATCCATATGTCTTCTTAGTTTCTATATTTATACCAGGATGTGGACTAATAATGCTACTATAAAATACTACTCTTACAGCATGGTGATTGATTTCTAAAGGATTAGGATTGAAGCTTTAATCTGCTCAGATTCCTTCACTCAGAATTTTTACCCAAAGTACAGGGCTGCCAGAGAAGAGCAAATGGAGTACTTAAACCAGAATAAGCTTCTGTCATCTTTATTTAACCTGCTGGACTTTCTTTTTTTAAAATCAATTAATTAGTTAATTAATTTTTTGAGATGGCATCTCACTGTGTCGCCCAGGCTAGAGTGCAGTGGTGCGATCTCGGCTCACTGCAGCCTCCACCCCCCAGGTTCAAGCAATTTTCTTGTCTCAGCCTCTGGAGTAGCTGGGATCACAGGCATGCATCACCATGCTCAGATAATTTTTTTTGCATTTTTAGTAGAGATGGGATTTCACCATACTGGCCAGGCTGGAACCTGCTGGACTTTCCTCACACCTGTCCCAATGGACTCTGTTGAGACATAGCATTGCCCATGGATAGCTCATGTGTACACTTCTGGTCCACTAACTCATGCAGAAATATAACCATAAGACCTGGATATACTCTCCTCAGCCTCCTTTAATTCTTCCATAGCTTCAATTAAAAAACACTGACCACTCTTCTGCCGTCTGCTCGTCCTCCCTTTTCTTTCCCCAACCCATTATCCATTCTTTTCTGATAGTCTCCTGTAGATTTATACACTAAATCATAATTCTTGGGGTCACAGAAACAAAATAAACCCTTCAGATACTAGTGTCACTAAAGGCGAATTGAATCTGTGGTCAGAAAGTGATGATTATGACTCTCTCCTGCAACCAGTGTCTAAAAGTCCACTGTCCAATCTACTCACCTTTAATACCTTCAACTAAATCATGGTGCCTTTCAGGTTCACTTTATAAAGTGTAGCCAAAACACAGTAATCCTTTCTTGTGAGGAGGCAATGACTCTGAAAAACCTCTGCTGATTTTCACACTCATCCATTTAATCAGTGCACCTTTGGAAAAGTAATAAAGTTGCACCTTAGTTTTCACACATGCAAAATGGGAAAGGTAACTTATAACATAGTTTTGAGGCTTTATTAATTTAGACCAATAAAAGTAAAATGATTGTCTCAGCCTTGGTCAAGGGTAGATGTTAGTTTATGCATGTGCCTTTTTCCCTTGTTGGGTTTTATGTTTTGAGAAGAATACATGTTTCCTGTTCTTCCTGTGGCTTCCCATAGTACAGGACAGTGGTGTGCAAATGGCAGTTAATATTCATGGAATTATATCATTTGATTAATAGGAAATTCAGTAAATGAAGGTGATTGGTTGGCTGGCCCCAGCCACTGTGGACTTGGCTATTGTATATCTTTCAGAACAGAAGCACCTGGGAGAAGCCTGATGTCTACTGCAGGCATGAACGGCAATGTGTGATTAAAGTTAAGTGCTGGCAAGAGAATCCAAGCTTTTGTTTTATGCTGAGCTTGTGCTGTGATTTGATCCTAGTTAGAGTCAGGACAAGGGCAGCACAAATTAAAGACTGAAGGAATTTATTGACTGAGGAGATGTAATCTATAGATTTATGGCAAGATGGATGCAACTTGATTTATGGAGGAAAACTGCTCATACCCCTCAATGGCATTAAGCTCCAAATAATAGGACACCCAGAATCCTTTGGAAAGCCTGCTAAGTTCCTATGCTCAAGTCTGGGTCAGTTGTCAAACAGTATAAATCATGGGGACTCGTGCCACGTCTTGCCCAAAGATAAAATCAAAACAAGCAAAAATATAAGACAATAAATAAGCAGCATACAGATGTTACATGTAAGAATAGAGGTCATTCGAGTCTTGTGGCAGTCAGAGCTCGTAGGTCATTGTAGTTTGATGCTCATCAAGTGAAGTTTAGAGCCCTGTATGCATCTATTTCAAGGTAGCTCAGGAAGGGAGCTGAGCCCTTCTGCTGGTTTTATTTGGCTAGTTAATTATATAGACATGGAGATATAAGACATAAAGCATGGCAGAAGCCTTTTTTTTTTTTTTTAATTATCTTGATCGTAACTGTTGTAATGCCATGAGAATACAGTCTCTGACTGGCTGAATGATTTCTTCCTAAGATAGCAAATCCTTAAAGTAAGAGTCTAAGAGTCTCTTTTAAAGGGAGGTTCTGGGTTATCTTAGATTAAAAAAAAAATCAAAAAAACCTCAAAGCACTTAAAAATTCTTACCTAAAATACTAAGTATTTTAGCACAGTACAGGGCTAGGTGAGTATTTTAGGTAAGGATTTGTAAGTGCTTTGTTTGAATTTATTTTGCTCTAAGATAACCCAGAACCTCCTAACAGCTTTTTCTTATATCTTGAAACTACATGTTCACTGTGTTCTAGCCTCCTTGGTTGTGCTGTTTCTTCAACTATATCTTGAGGTGCATAACCTTTTCATGAGAGAGATGTTACTTCTCGTGCTCCCTAACTTGCCTTTCTCCCCTCCCCTTGGGGGAAGAATGGTGTGGTACATATTCTGGGAATTGAATGTTCTCTGTGCTATCAAACTCATTTTCTTTACTTAATCTGAGGAGTAAATGAATAACAATTTCTTAAAACATTATTCATGCAAAACTATTGGTTTTGTTTAAAGAAAAAGAAATTAAAGGAATTCAATCTATTGATTGAATCTGGAATTGAAACAATGGAAGATAAGATATGAGATCCACAGATGGCAGACATAGCCTTCAGACGTGATACATCATGGGGCCAGAGACTGAAAACTTAGACTAAAGGATTTAATCTGATTCTGAGTCCTTCTTTTCTAGGTCACTTTTTTTTTTTTTTAATGTGCATTAGTTTTCATCATTTAAAAACGGAGGAATTTCTGGCATCTTACAGAAAATGGATCTGTTAGCAGAGGGTTCATGATCTCTAATGCTGAGGGTCAGTGGAAGCTGAATAGTAGTCAGGCATTTTAGAGCAGGCCCGCTGACCCACACACTCATTCCCGTCTCATGGTTGACCCATTTGCCTCCATGTGTACCTGCTTGACTCCTGTTGATTTGCATTTGTGACTCTCTGGGCCCATAGCATGTAAGACACATCTACATCTTATTCCAGTCCCTGGCTGGGACTTTGGGGCCCTAATCCCACAGTACACTTTTTAAAAACAGAATAACAGTCCATGGACCCATGTCTAGTCTGGGTGGAAAGTGAAGTCCAAAGAGATAGTATCTTTACAGGGCAGACTGATGTGTAAATCTCAGTGATGTGATGCAGATAAATCTCTGAGCAGGAAGCTGTGAATGGTCAGGCACCAAGGAAATGCCAAAGAGGTGATGTATTTCAACCGAATGCAGCATAACAAGAATGTCAAAATCAACAGCAAAAAGAAAATGCGGATTTATCTGGATTTAGGCCATTTCTGAGCCTCCCTGTATTTTTACTGGTTTATTGATACCATAGGACTTATGCTACTTATTATTCCATTGAATTATGTCTGCCCTTTCCAGTTCTTAGGTTGCAAACTCTTAGAAGACAGATTTCCTGCTTTTATTCTTTCCCATTTTCTTTTTATTCCTCCATCTCATCTTCTCACTTCACATAGAATTAAACACATCAAGATAACACATGCTTAAAGTGATGAGTACTTGAATAAAAGGTTTCTTTCACACCCAGCTACTTCTTTTCCTTTACTGGAAAAGAGTGGAATCCTATGAAACTTTTCTCTCTGTCTCTTCTTAGGATTTAGAATGAGGCAGCGCCATGTCCTCATGGAATCTACGGGGCCTGCAGGGCATTGCCCTCATTTGGTGGAGTCTGTTCCTTGTGAGGATCCAATGTGCTACCGATGGCTGGTATCAGAAGGGATCTGTTTCCCTGACCATGGAAAATGTGGCTTGGGACATCGCATCCTGAAGGCCGTCTGCCAGAATGACCGAGGTATGACCCAGTGACCCACTAGAGGTGTTAGGATGTTAAGTATCAGCCAGATAACACATGACCACCCTTCCGTAAATTATTCTCATGAGGAAGAGAATCACAGCCTTTCTTATCCTTGAATATTTATGTTTACATTGAGTGACACATTGCTTGAAATTAAGATGCCATGACTTAATATGGGGCCACATGCTCCATGGCAGAACACTGATTGTACCCAAATGCAATACAGCAAACCTAGAGATTTCTCAAGAGTTTTTAATTTTCCAAAAGATATCAAACAAATCTCTTGGATAGTGTTCAGTTTATCAATACAAAACAAGTAAAGGCCAATGTATAACGTGCCTTTATATATTATAAACAAATGCCACATTGTTAAGAATCCAGGGCTGAAACGTCCTTCAAGTTAAAAAGAAAAAAAAAAAAACAAAACAAAACTAAGTGGTAGCTTTTTATTTATATAATATTAGAGTTGAATCAGCTATAGACATAATACATTTCTGAAGAACCATTTTTAAATACATGTTGTCAAGATTTACAAGACTATTAGCAATGATGTCTTTCCTCAATCAGCAAGAAACTGGTTGGTTGTTTGAAATGAAGGGTGATTCAGAAAATATGTAAGTCATGTGGAAATGAGAAAAGTTACATGTAAAACCTTTATTTTTGTGTGTGTTGGAAGAATATCGTGTATGTTTATTAATCAGCTCTGCCATGAGAAGCCCCATTTATAATGCTCCTGATATGTGGGTTGAAATGTTTTGACTTATGCAGCTAAGGAATCCATAGAAAAGAAGGAAATCACAAAATAGATTTTGTGAAATGGATAACAGCATCCACACAGGGTTGATATATATTGCAAAACGTTTTCTTGTTTTTTTCTTTCTCTCCCTCCCTCCCTCTCTTCATCCTTTCTTCATTTCTTCCTATCTTCTTTCTTTTCAGTTATTACCATAATCACACAGGTATAGATTTTATCAAGTGATGTAATTAGTTCCTGTGGAAACCAGGTGATTGTTTTAACTAGAGGGCAACAAGAGATTGTATTAGCTACAGCAGAGAGTTAAAACTCATAGTGACTCCTGTTCATGTTAATGTATAATTTTTTAATTGTGGTAACGTGTGCAATTTAGTAACAGATCACTTTCGTATTGCTTTTGTTTGTGTGCTATTTTGTTTTGTAATAAGATATATATTTTTGGTCTCTGCCCTGGCTCTTTATCACAGAGCTTCTAAAGCCCTGGTCATTTCTTGGGATACAGGGGTGTTGGGGAATCTTTTGTTCTAATAGTTGGCCTTTGATCCTGGTTCCTGACACAGCTCTTAAATCCCTTGGAATTTCCTTAGTGGGAGGTCTGACTTATTATAAATAAGTGATGCTTGGTGGGCTTCTGGATGGGGGATGATCATCAGAAAGACCAAACCATGATTAGAAGCTTGGGGATTTCAGTTCACCCGCTGGAAAGAAGAGAGGGACTAGAGATTGAGTTAATAATTAATCCCACTTACATGATGAGGTCTCCATAAAAACCTCTGAACTATGAGGTATAGAATGCTTCTGGGCTGCTGGAAATGTGGCAGTGCTGAGAGAGTAGCAGATCCCAGCGAGGACGTGAAAGCCCCATACCCTGTCCCCCATACCTTGCCCTGTGCACCTTTTCCCCATGAATCTCTTCTGGCTTTTCATCTGTATTCTTTGTGATATCCTTTATAATAAACCAATAAATGTAAAATGTTCCTAGGAAATTATAGGACCCGAGGAAGGATTTGTGGGAACCCCAATGTATAACCATGGGTCAGAAGCACAGGCAAAAGTCTGTGACTTGTGAAGGGCATCTGAAGTGAGGGGCAGGCCTGCAGGATTGAGCCCATAACCTGTGGGATCTAATGCCAACTCCAAATACATAGTATTTGAATTGAGTTAAATTGTAGGATGTCCAGGTGGTGTTGGAGAATTGTATGGTTACAGAAGTGTTCTGTGTTGAGTTTGTAGTAAGAAATGAAGTATGGAAGTTTAAAACATGAGCTCTAGAGTTTGACAGGATGGAGTTTCAACTCTGCTATTCACCTGGTGGGTGATCTCAGGACATTTATTTAACTTGGAAGCATCCTTTCTTTCAGCTGCCAAGTGGGGTTATAAAACCTCTTTCTTACTCTTAATATTGTAAGAGTTAAATTAGTTATATAACAATGATTAGTGAAGTGGCTATGATTTTTTAATGGCATATAACCATTCAAAAAACTATAAACTTATTTTACTTATATTTTAAAGTACAATTATTATTCTACCCTGTCCTGAAGAATTGGTCAAAGTGCATTATTTTAAAAAATAAAAATAATAAGGAGAATTAGAATAGCCATAACTACTTCTTCCTCCCTAACTCCAGCTAAGAAAACAGGAAGACCATTGGTTTGGTTGGAGACAATTGATAAACGACTCTCATGCTTTGTCATCTCATATCAGGTCTGGGAGGGTTGTCATATCTCTGTCCACTTGGCTAGGAACTTCTTTCATAATTTATGCTGAGCCTTCCACAATCATCACCTTTACTATTTTATAGCAGTTTTAGAGCTTTCTTGCTTACTCCTGTGAAATTTTCAGCTTTAGACCTACACTCTGAACTTATGTGTGAAGAGGAAATTAATATTTGTTCACATCAGCCTGTGAAGCCTTTGAGGGTTTTAAATACCTGAATGACTCCCTTATTGTTTGTGGGGCAATGGCCACGGCCACGGTTGTGGTTATGGGAACATGCTTGGCCTCCCAGTGGCTGGAGCTGTCTTTTATTCTGTGTGAAAATGAAAATGTGGTCTTGTGGTCTGGTTGCACTTTTTGTGATTCAGCTTCAGTGTGAATCTGAGTGATTGATGATAGAAGTTTGGCAGAGAAGTGCCCCTGTTTGACTCCTACATATTATCAGGGTCTTTCCATAACTACAGGAGTTGACAGAACTGTTGACATTAATTTAAATGCCCAGAGAAAGACAGGCTTGAGACACACAGTGTCCTGTGATCTCTCTCTCTTTTTTTAATAACATTTGATATTTTTTTACCCATCACTCTTGGTTTATTAATTGTTTTATAGGCAATTTATTTTAGAATTTATTTTGAATTTAACAGATCAGACCAAAATACCTTATTTTTAATTAAAAAAAATTACATTAGAGCTACCTAGACTTGAAGCCTATTGTAATTTCTAAGATTAACTTGGTTTGTTTTCCATTTTTAGGCTTTTACATATTATTTTATTCCAGATATCCTGCATACAGGTGTTTAGAAAGGAACATTCAACACCTCTGCAAAGTATCTATGTCCCATTCAAATTGTGGAAACATGAGATTTCTACATAAGCGTGACCAAGATGCTGTAGGACTCTTGACAGTGTCTTTTTGGGTGTTCTTGTTAGCTGCTGGGAAGACATATTGCTCTTCGCCAGGTGTTTGTTTAGACCATTAGCTTACAACCTTCAAAAATATATAAATTATGTCACATTGAAACCAGGGAGTAATTGGAAATAGCAATTTTTGATGTGCCTAAACTTTGTGGATTCGTTTAAGAATGTGATCTACTTGGGGCTATCTTAGATCCAAGTAGTCATCTCTAATTTCTACAGCTATCTCCGCTGTGTTCCATTCTCTACTTTGATTTATTATCAATACTATCAGTGCCAATGAAGCTGCTGTTTCTCCCTCAAGCCTGTGACTATACAAACAACGTGTTACTCAGTGACATTTATGTTCAGGAAAGAAATTGCATAACAGATTGCATAAATGAGTATTCTTATTTGGAATCTGATTTCCAAGTCTCTGATAGAATAGCTTTGATTTCTGTCCTCTGCACAACATCTTATTATTGTATAGGTCAATGGACATTTACAGAGCATAGGATACGCATAGGTTATTCTTGTCTCATTGACAAGTGTGTTTCCTCATTTCAAAGTAGGCACTTGAAATGTAAATGAGTGAGATTCAAAAATGCAAGCCCAACATGTTTCTTCCTCAGAATATCAGATTTACTCACTGCATTTTAAACATCGATTCTCAAACATATAACTGGCTCATTATTGCCAGGTTTCACTGGCAATTGATGAAAGCTTCCAACCAAGTGACATCTTCAAAAGCAGATTGGAAAAAACCCATAATGCCAGGACAGTAGACAGTGTTCCCAGTGGCTGGCAAGTGACTACTATGTGTCATCTCTTATGTGTTCACAATTCAAAGTGGGCAGAAGACTCCACAGGATCGTTGGATAAACACGTGTCTGCCTGCTGGAGCAGTCAGACCTGGAGCACTCACCACCTGCTTTGCCCCATAATTTGCCAAATAGGCTATCTTGAAGAAAAAAAAGTGTTTATGTATTTCAGCAAACATCTTTATTCAGAGATAATGCAACATACAATCTGCACTTCTAGAAGGCAAATGCCCACACTGGTGAAGAGTGCAATAGATCACCAAGAACAAAGTTCATGTTGATAGGTGCACAGAGTTAGAGTTCTGCAGTGTTGCCAAAAACACCCCTTTGCATACAAGGTTTCTTATTTTCACAGTTGCACTATACCTTTTCTATGCAAATATTTTCCTTAAGCGATGTATATATTTGCACAGCACTAGGAATGATTTTGAATCATTAAAGTGGCTTTGCTTTTTATTTCAAGGATATTTTTCTAGGAATCCTTGCCTTAAATCATTAACCTTGAACACTCAAAGAATGTTACTTTTAATCTTGGCTAAAATGGCATGTACTTGTAAGCTCCAACACTGCAAGTACCTTTTCAAGGGTAACTTCTACTGGTGGAAAGTGTGTTAGAATAATCATTTACCTGAGATGGATCAAATATTTTTAAAATGTTTTTAAATCCATGATTGGAGTTGAAAGTTTTGTTTTGTTTGTTTTATTTTTAGATCTCAAAAATGTTGTTTGGCTTACCTGTGAGAATAATGTCAGACTCCATTCAAATAAAAATTACTTTTTGGAATATTTTGTGATTCACCAGAATTCTGAATAGAACTCCTTCTGTGTTGTCAAGCCTTTATTTTTAAACCCTTTGATTATACTGTATCTCATGTTTGGTAACAAATGTTGCTTTACTTCTGCTCTGTATATTTTTGCTTTCTCTTATAAGGTGTTCTAAATGCTATTTCAGTACAATATTTATTTTCTTGTGTTTTAGGATGAAAGAGGAATAGATTATTCATCAGATATTTCTTTTTCACATGGGTATATTCCTGCAGTGAATCAACCTATTAAAGAGATGCTACAAAATTAGAGCCACCCCTGAGGATATGTAGGCTCTAAAATAAAGTTAAAATATGGATTTTCTAAAAGTTTTGAGAAATGGCAACTTGGTTAAAATAAGTATGGAGTTTTTAAGATATGCATTTTGGAAGGGGTAATCATAATTGGATATATCTTTTCTTTTTTAAGAGAGTATCATTTTTTTCTTACACTATCAATTTTTTATTTGTACAGAAAAAACACCCACTTTTGTGTCCTTTGTATAAGATGAGAATCTTGTCTTGCCAACATCTTGCCACCTGTTTGGAAGAATAGAAGAACAGGAGAATAAACATGGACATGCATTTTTGTATTAGCAATGCAAATTCAGAGAAATGGCCTTTTGGAATATTCAGAAGTGGTGGGTTGTACCACATTCTGTTGTTTCCCGTCCAGATCCCCTTGGCCATTTCCCGTTTCTATGGGTGTCAGCCTGAAATTCCAGCTGATATCACCTACATCTCTTTGCTTAAGGAATTTCTGTATCCACTGCAGCCTTGCTAAGGAATTGGCAACCCCAGGAAGTAGTCTTCAACTATTGATTGAGAGTTGGTGATACACACCCAGCTTCTTTCTTCTGTGTTGGAATAGCCTGGTGGCGTATGTTTGAAGCTCTTTCCTTATTGATTATGTACTCTTTACCAGGCTTATCCCTTTCCTGCCTCACTTCCTCCCTCTTTGACTGGTTCCCTGGCATGACTTCCCAATAAGTACTTGTCCAGGAATCTTTGTCATGGAGTTTCGTTATGACACAGCTCAACTGAAGACAAGTATGCTTGGAAAGATATTTAGTGAATCCATTCCTACAGGAAATGCAAAATCCAATTCAAATTATACCATGTTGATGATAGTTTTTAAAGAATTACCTTTCAAGGTGAAATGATATAGTATCTCATGAGAGATCATTCAATATTTTTAACAACCCTTAGTCTTTATTAATTATTTGCCATTATTCAAAGGGCTTCAATATACTGCTTCTGTTCTCCCTACAAAAACATAAAACATATTATTGAATTTTATTTATTTCCCAGTTAGGCAATCCAGGTAACATACATCATCATCTTGAGTCTTGTTTTTCAACTATTGAGTCATGTATGACTCTGAAGGGGGATTAGGTTATTCTTATTTTCATTTTCATTATTCTTGTTTTCATTTTGTAATTGATTTCAGATTGTATTGGAATAGTTCTAAAAAGGAAAAAAAAAACATACCTCTTCTGGATGTTAATTACTTGTATAGGAAAATTGGGTCTGAAATGTTGGGGAAACATGGTGCTCTGTCTTGTTTATTCTAGATCAGTGGTTCTAAAACTAATGGACATCAGAATTACCTAGTGGGCTTGTAAAAACATGTATTTCCAACCCCTACCCCAGAGTTTTTGATTCAGTAGGGCTGGAATAGGGCTCAAGAACTTGTATTTCTAATAAGTTCTCAGGTAATGCTGGTGTTGATCCAGTGACCAGACTTCAAAAAAACATGGTTCTAAGCCAAAGAAGGACAATAGGCTGCTTCATGTTAGCATATAATGGTAGGGGAAGTAGGCTAGAGCAATGCAAGGCATGTCTTATGCTTAGTCAAAACCAAGAGTAGTATTGGTTCTAATCTTGTTTCTTGTTTCCTGCCTAAGAAGTTATTCTTGAAATTCTTGAAATATTCCAGAAGCAAGCAGTGAGTAATTTTTTTTTTCATTTCTTTATTGTTACCTAGATGAATAACTAAAAGATCAAATAGTGGAAAGCAATAGTGTTCTCTTGCAGGAACAGAAGACACATAATATGTAAGATGAGTGATTTAGGTTTAGAGGAGAGAATTTTCATTTCAGCAAGCTGTCTTTTTCAGACCACCAACTGGTAGCAGCTTGGTATCAGTGTCCTTACCTAAAAATATGTGGTGATGACAAATATGTTGCATTAAATTTTGAAATGAACTGACATTGCAGTTGAAAGTGCCAATAAGATCAGGCTGTGCAGTTCACACTACAGGAATCAAACTGCAAAGGAGATTAAAATAGAACATTTCTGTAGCCAAGTTCCTCATTCCCTTTCATTTAGTTGTCTTGCAGTGAAATTAAAGATGGAACTCTAATAATGTTTGGCAGTGAGGGAATCCAAAAGAGAAAAATAGGGACTCATTCTAATCAGAGTTTCCTCATCCACATTTGACATGAAGGTGGGAGTAGATGTAAACCAGTGAATCAATTTAAATGCTAAAGAGAGAGGAACTGCAATGCGGGTTTAAATATATTTACTGTATGTTGTCTCCATAAACAGGCATTGTATTTTGAATTACTTCCACTTTCTACCCTGCTGATTACCTAGACATTGCAAGATAGTTTTTGTCTTTTTTCTCCTTTAAAAGCGGCCTAAATGAATGACTGTTCCCATCACTACTCCACCAATATTTCACAATCAGACTAAAAGTAATCTGTTTTTTCCAGACTTTAATATTTAGAAATAGCTTAGAGTAAATTGCTTCCTAAGTGTGCCTGTGTCTCTCATAGGAGTACTGTCTCCTTTTTCTATGTCTTCTGAAATTCTTATTGGGCAATCGACTTTCTGTTCCCATTCCATATGATTCGAGAAGGAAAATGAGTCATAGATTGTACTGATACTTCAAAATGTAGTTCACGTGATTAAATGGTCAACCCAACCTTTCAGTGAGAATTAATGTGAGATTGCCACCCTTGCTCTTCTTTTCTTCTTTCCCCCGGACACGTCCTAAGTTCTTCTGTCCCCTATTGTATTCCACTGTCATGCCAATAACAAGGATTAGTTATAGCATTTGTCACAGGAGCACAGTTTGTTTTTCACATTCTGAAATGTATTTTAAAATGGTATTTGACTGTTTCATATGACCATTGGCTCATTACTCTTGACACATTTGCCAGTTTCCCCTCTATGTGTATACAAAAAATGTAGCAAACATGAGTAAAACACTTTTCCTGTATGATAATCTACACTGGTGGTATGGCCAATATGACTAGATAAGGAAAAATAATAAGAATGGGTTTACACATTCTATACCCATTGAAATGTTTTCAGGAAGTACAGTGAAAATAAAAAATCTCTCCTAGCAAGGCCCTTCCATCCCCTACAAAATCAATAAATTTTTTTAACTTAGTCTTATAATCAAATATTTTTTCATTACTAAATTAAAAATATATATTTTTAATTGATTCATGAATCAATAATTCAGTGTGTAACCTTTTGTGTGCTGTTATTCATTTCATACTGAGTTGTGTCTGCTCTGCCCAATGAAATAGATAATTTCCTACAGAAAAATACCTAAGAAGTTAGAAATATATATATATATATATATATATGGAGAGAGAGAGAGAGAAATTATATATTTTGTTTCAAGGAAACATTAACTAACAGGAAAATGTATTGGAAGTTAATTTAGAGATATTTTATGGCTATGAAACTTCTGTTACTCCATCAGTAGATTCAGTCAGTGACATACATCTAGAAATTCCAAAGCTCGTAATCAGTGCTCCTCTACCTCTATTACTTCTATGGTAATTTCCTTCCATAGTCACCGTCATGTTGTTCCCTGCCTGAGATGCTTTTCCTCCTCTTCTTCCTTTGGCTAATTCTTATTTATCCTTTACAAACTTGAATTGGTGTCCTTCAAGAAACATTTTCTTCACTCCCACTCTATTTTATGCTCTTCTAGAATCTCAAGTGAATATTATGTTTATCATCTGCCCAAGATTATTTGTCACGGCCATTAATGGTAATTCTATTTCCTTTATAGTTGTTCGTTCAGAAATGGGTAGCATTAAATTTATTTATGGCAACAAGATATGAGAAGAGGGACTTGAAGAAGGAAGGGTGTTGTTTTAATTGCTGCTGTGATCCATCTTATTATCAACAGGATATGTAGCTTCAGAATAAAGGCATTACTGTGTACAGTAGGTCAGAGATGGAAAGATACTCTGGGTCCTGAAAGATAACACTTTCTAATAAAGTGTTATGAGAACACAGACAATGGGCAGTCTATCAATTATAATGATTTCTGCAGCAGCTGTTGTACACTCTGATAGAAACTGGCTTTAACAGTAAAGAAATACATTGTCTCACAAAACAGCCAGTGTCCATACTGTTGATTCAGTGGCTCAACAATATCTTTCAGGACCTTTACTGGATTATATTAAAATTATCTGTTCATTTCTTTGTTTCTCCCATTTGACTTAGCTTCTCAAGGGCACATACCTTGACTCATTTGTCATTTTATTCTTGGCATGATGACACAGTGTCCGATATATTATGGTATACTCAATCAGTGTTTGTAGAACTTAAGAGAGCTATTTCAGTTGATTCACACAACAGCCCAATTGGGAATTATTGTTGTTATTATTCCAGATTCACTGATGAGGAAATTGTAGGCAGAGATGTTGATAGTTTAAAGTCACTAAACTACTAATTTCTGACACCAGAAGTTTGGACTCCAGTCCTAGAACTCCAAACCAGTGCTTGCTCTACTTTATGAATGTCGGTGAATGCATGTCACGTGTGCCAACTACATTCACCCTGCCCTGTACCAGACTATACAATACTTTCTCATTAATTAAAATGTTATTTTTTTTGTAAATTTCAACTTGGATTGAGATTCATTCTTAGTGCAGCACTAAAGGCACTTCTGCCAATTTGCTGGCATAGGCTCATGAAACCTATTCCTAACCATACACTAAGCATATTGCCTTTTCTTTCCTTAGCATGAGCTAAGAACAAAAGACATCACCTGTACTATGAAAACGTAAAGCCCACACACATTTCCTTCTGGCACAAAGTGAATTTAAGTTAGTTATGTAGATCTGGTTTTCCCTGCAACTGTAATTCTAATCTTGTTCATTTTCAGACAGCTAAGCAACATAGAATGTGTTCATCAGAATGGATTGGGAGGATAGAGAAGCAGATTCTCTGAAAAACAAGATATGTGAAATCACAAAGAAGATAGGAGACAGCTCTTTAGGGATAAACAGCTTTTCACTTCTTCATCATAGAGATATTCCTAGAGGAGAGTGGTAGCAGAGCTGCTAATAACACCGTATTGAGGAGTTTGAGAAAGTTTAGTAAAAAGCAGGCAAAATTGGATACAAAAGCAGTCTTTCATATTATATCAGAATTGATTAAATACATTTAAATAGGGATTCATTGAGAAGGAGAGGTAGTTATTTCTGTGCTGCTCCAGAAGGCAAACAGGTAGAAATAAAAAGACAGGTGTTGACCTAACATGAGAATACATGTTCCATTTTAGCTGTCTAGCAATGGTGAGTAATAAGCTCTGTGTCACCTGAGGCATATTCACAGAGGCTGGGACCAACTCTTAGGGTTTCTTCAGGAGAATCTACTCACTATTCTTCAAGTGAAGGTAGCTTTATGGACCATCTACTGCCATTTTGAACAGAAGAGTTCTATATATTTTCTCATTGTCCTTTCTCGTCCTGCAATTAATGATATGTAGCATCTCTGGCATTCCCAATGGATTGGCAGTCATGTCCTCTCATCATCATGATAAACAAAATGGACCACATATTTTTGATTGTCCCCAGAAGAGTGGTGATATTGCTCCTGGTAGAAAACCACAGGCTAGGAGATGTCTGTTTTTCCCAAATTATCAAGAAAATATTATTGCTTTAATTAAATAATTGATTTTTAATTAATCAATTTTAATACTTAAAATTTAAGTGAGAATGAATTAAGGAAATTAGCAGTATATTTTGAATGCATTGTAATTAAAAGCTAAAATAAGATCAGCTACAGATTTAAATTAGAAACTTCAGGTAAATAGAAAACTCATTTATCCAGAAGGGTGGGTCAGCATCCTTATTGATAGATAGGGTTTCTTTCTTTTTAAGGTGTCCCAGCAGGTATAAGAGAATAATATGAAAGGAAAAGTGTGACTTGCTCTTTAGAGAAATACTGAGGCATATGGGCATTTGTTTATTGAGACAAGTAGGATCCTGTGTTTTAGGAACTCTGCAGGGTGCACAGTCACAAAATTGTTTCCATCCAATATTTATCACAGGCAGTTTATGTCCAGATATTCTGAAAGAAACAGTGTATGTCCAGATATTCTGAAATCCTTCCTTGGATTAATTTGGACTGAGGAGAGCTGTGTGCCTGGAGGACCTAATATTGACAACCTGCAGAATCTTTTTTACAGAAATGTTCATGGCTGTGATGTCAGCTGCTTATAGTGTACGAGGTTATAAGACTCTTCACCATGAAACTCACTGTCATTTCCTCAAAAGGTATGAGATTTAGATCTTTGCCTTGTATGTTTCAGCATCCTGTGTGAGAATCCATAGGATTAACACTGGTCAGTTCTAAATCGATACACTCACCTGTCTCTTGATGATGATATAGCCTCCAGTGTGGGCTGAGTGTACCCTGAAAATTATACTGCTGACTGGACTCCCAGATTATATCCCTCTCCCTCCTGCACTCACTTTATGTCCTTCCTTTCAGGCCTTCCTTTCTTTCCTTTCATTTGAGTGTCATCTTGTATACTGTGTATCACCCCTAATTTCTTCACTTGCTAGGTATGTAACTTTGAGACAGTTACTGCTCTCTTTGGCATCCCAGTCTTGCTGTGAGAAATGGAAATTAGAATAGGACCTACATCATAAATTTGATATAGATGCTGATTTCATCTATGTCAAATTCTTAAAACAGTTCCTGGCACGTCATTACTGCTGCAAAAATGTTAGCTATTATCATTGTCTTTCATTTTGTATTAACAAACTTACTTAAATACTTTATAGAATGAATTGGTGGTATCAATTAGAGGAAATGGCAACTAATGTTAGTCAATTGATTTTTTTTTTTTACCTTGATTCAAACAAGTATAATTCTCAGGTTATCACAAAATTTCCCACAAAAATTTACAATCAGCAAAATAGCTTCCTTATTTCTCATGTATCATTTTCATATAATTCCATGGTTTCACTGATATAGTCGATTGATTATCTCTCAGAGGCCTAGTTCTCAGACGTATGGTGATAAGGATGCTATTTTGTAAAAGTTTTGTTTCATTTTTTAATTCTTTTGTATTTTAAAATCTTTAGATTTACATAAACATTGAAAAGTTGAGGAAACAGTGCAAAGATTTCCCCTATGTTCCTTGCCCACTGCTCCATTGTAAACATCTCACATAACCATAGTTCAGTGATCAAAAATTAGAAATTTAACATCAATATAAAATAACAATGGTTTTGAGGATTAGGAAAGATAATATGAAGGCTTAGTGGAAGATCTGGCAGCTATCTGCATTTTTCTAGAAGTTGCTCTTATCTTCAAGGGTGGAGTGTCTGGTAATCTTCAGTCAATCCAGAGGTTTGAAAGCATTATTTACAAATAATTATTGTAAAAAGTTAAAAGGTTTGAACTGGAAGGTACAGGCATAGCCCATGTTTTAGTCTGAGATCATGTTCTTAAAAAGAATTACTTCTATTTTTTTTAATTAATTAAAGAAAGTGCCTTAGTAATAGCACAATCGACTATAAATCCTGGCGTATCCCTCTGGTAATAGGGAGGAAACTTTGTGGCCTCAGGCTCTGATAGTAAGATGAGCCAACCAGCTATGAGATGGGCCGTGATTATACCCAGTGTCAAAACAAGGGACCTAGGTATTGATGGATATAGGCCTTTACATGCAACAGGAAAGAACATCTATGGAAAATCAATTTCTTTGTTGTGAAAAATGACTCATAGTCATTTGTAACATTTTACTTTGGGCTGATTTCATTTTTAGAGTTCAAATTTGTTTATGTTGTGCAATAAGGATGAAAAATGCTGTGTTCTCTAGTGGTTTTGATTAAAGATAATGGAACCTTCTGTTTATATACCACTTTACACTTTCAAAACACTTACTTCCACTTACATTATTTCATTTTGCTTTTCACAACAACCCTGCATGTTTGTCAGGCATTGGTAGTTCTCACAGTTCTGCAAGCTAGAAATCCAAGATCAAGAAAATAGTCAGGTTCTGTGTCTGGTGAGGAGTCCATCTCTGCTTCCAAGATGGTGCCTTTTTCCTACATCTTTGGGAGATAAGGGACAACGTGTCCTCACGTGGTGAAAAGCAGAGGAGGAAAAAAGGGCTGAACCCTGTGAGAAGCCTCTTTTACAAGGGCCTTAGACCCATGCAGGAGAGAGGAGCCCTCATAACCTAATCTCCTCTTCATGGCCCCTCTTCTTAACATTATCACATTGGCCGTTAAGTTTTAACTCATGAACTTTGGAGGGGACGCATTCAAACCACAGCAGTGACTTACCCCCATTTTACAGCAGAGGAGATTGAAAACAAGGGAGGGTTAAGACTTGCCTGTGGTCACAAAGCAAGTATATTTACAAGGTCTGAGCTACTGAATCCTAGGGTTCTATATGGAAACACAGTTGAGACAGTCACTATGAAATAATGAAATTTGTGTGTCTAAAAATGTCTATCACTTATGTTAATCTAGGGGAATTGTTTAAAAATCCACACCTACATATCTATCCGTATTTATATCAACTATCTATATCTGTCTATATATCATATGTCTAAGTCTATATCTATCTACTAACATTCTCATTCCATAGACTAGTATTTTGGGGAAAAGAAGAAAAGAGAGCCAAGGGATCCACAGGAAAGACAATATAATAGAAAGTCCACTGTACTAGAAACTTATTCTTAAGGCATAGATGGACCAAAACGAATTTGAAATTTGTTTGGAGGTGATAATATGCATTTGAGGATATGAGGCTTCATTCTACTCTCCCAAAATGAAATTATTGGGAAAAGTTCTTTATTCTCTTTTGAATTAAATGTAGTTAGTTATAATCACAGATGAACGACTTTTAGCTTTTTGTATTGTTTTGTTTTGTCATTCCGTCATTGACTTGGGTATTACAACAAATAGTTGCAGCTACATTACAGAGAATAAAAATGGCATGCCTGATCAAATGCTTTGGGTGGCCCCAAAAAGGAGCTCCAGAATTGGTAAACAGTTATCCACAAAAGAGCATTCTTCCTACAATAAAAGCAACATATTTATATAACTTATTAAAGAAAAAAATTTGTGGGGGGTGTCTAGTCACAGGGCTGGCTGCAAAGTTACATTTTTAGTGCCTTTTTTTTCTATTTTCATTTTAGATTCTGAGGGTACATGTTTAGGTTTGTTACAGAGGTTTATTTTGTGATACTGATGTTTAGGGTATGATTGAATCCACCACTCAAGAAGTGGGCATAGTCCCCATTAGGTAGTTTTTCATCCATCCCTTGCCCCCTTTTGTATTCTCTGGTGTCTATTATTGTCATATTTATGTTCATGTGTCCTTATGTTTTAACTCCCACTTATAAGTGAGGATATGCAGTATTTGGTTTTCTGTTCCTGCTTTAGTTCACTTAGGATAATGGTCTCCAGAGCATCCATGTTGCTGCAAAGGACATGATTTCATCCTTTGTATGGCTGCATAGTATTCCATGTTGTATTTATACTGCTATTTTTTAATGCAATTCACCTTTGATGGGCACCTGGGTAGATTCTATATCTTTGCTATTGTGAATAGGTCTGCAGTGAACATTTGTGTGCATGTGTTTTTTTTGTTAGAACAATTTATTTCCCTTTAGATATGTACTCAGTAATGAGGTTGCAGCATTGAATTGTGTTTCTGTTTTAAGTTATTTGAGAAATCTCCAAACTGCTTTCCACAGGGACTGAACTCATTGTATTCCCACCAACAGTATATAAGCATTCCCTTTTCTCCACAGCCTTGCCAGCATCTGTTATTTTTGACTTTTTAATAAAAGCCATTCTGACTGATATGAGATGGTATCTCATTGTGGTTTTGATTTGCATTTCTCTGGTGATTAGTGATGTTGAGTATTTTTTCATATGTTTATGGTCCACTTGTGTATCTTCTTTGGAGAAGTGTCTGTTCATATCCTTTGCCCACTTTTTTTTTACTTTTTGCTTGTTGATTTGTTTAAGTTTCTTATTGATTTGGATATTAGGCCTTTGTTGTATGCATATATTGCAAATATTTTCTCCCATTCCATAGGATGTATGTTTACTCCATTTGATAGCTTTTCTTGCTGTGCAGCTCTTTAATTAGGTTTTACTTGCCAATTTTTCTTTCTTTTGCAATTGCATAAATTCTTTGCCAAGGCCAATGTTGCGAAGGGTATTTCCTAGGTTTTCTTCTAAGATTTTTATAGTTTGGGGTCTTCTATTTCAGTCTTTACCTTGAAGTTAATTTTTGTATATGGTGAAAGGTAAAGAATCAGTTTTATTCTTCTGCATATGGCTAGCCAGTTATCCCGGCACAATTTATTGAATAAGAAGTCCTTTCCTTATTGCTTATTTTTGTGGACTCTGGATGACTGTAGGTGTGTGGCTTTAGTTCGGGGTTCTCTGTTTCGTTACATTAGCCTATGTGTCTGTGTTTGTACCCATACTACATTGATTTGATTACTATTGTCTTATAGTGTAGTTTGAAATCAGGTAACATGATTCCTCTGACTGTTCTTTTTGCTTAGGATTATTTTGGCTATTAGGACTCTTTTTTTGGTACCAGACGAATTTTAGAATTATTGTTTCTACTTCTGTAAAAAATAACATTGGTAGTTTGATATGAAGAGTGTCAAATATATAAACTGTTTTGAAGAATATGACCACTTTAATGATATTGAGTCTTTAAATCAATGAGCATGGAATGTTTTTCCATTTGTTTCTGTCGTCTCTGTTTTTTGTCAGCCATATTTTCTAGTTCTCCTTCCCATTCTTTCACTAGGAAATGTCATTTGAAGTCATTTTAGTGTCTGTGAAAATGTAGCCATTGCCAACCCTTTGACATTGGATAGCTATTGTCTTAGGAACTGGTCGGTGAGAACAGAGACAACTCAGAATGACAGCATGGCTTTTCCAGGGCTAAGGTGAACAGGGGTCTCGTGAACCAATCAGAGTGTGGCTGTGTTTCATGAAGGAATGACTTGCCTGTTCCTCAGGAGATCTGTGAGCTCTACACAATGACTTGCCAGATAGACTATGATGTGCAAGTGATTTTTTAATTTTTTCTTAATTTATTTTATTTTATTTTT
>NW_016107935.1:705612-731307 GCF_001604975.1 Cebus imitator | reverse complement strand
GGAGTGCAGTGGTGCAATCTCAGCTCACTGCAATTTCTGCTGCCTGAGTTCAAGCAATTCTCCTGCCTCAGCCTCCCGGGTAGCTGGGATTACAGGCGCTTGCCACTGTGCCCAGCTAATTTTTGTATTTTTAGTAGAGACGGGTTTCACCATCTTGGCCAGTCTGGTCTTGAACTTCTGATCCACCTGCTTCGGCCTCCCAAAGTGCTGGGATTACAGGCGTGACCCACCGCACCCGGCCAATGTGTAAGTTTTATACAAAGCTCAAGAGCCGCACTTCCTTTTAAGGGATTAGAGCGAAGGCAGTGTTTTGAATTCTCAGTTACTTCCTTTTGCCTGACTGTCTCTCCTGAATCCATGTTTGTATCTTGAATAAATGCATTAGACCGATGCACAATGAGTTGCACAGTTGAGACAGACATTCCTGATATCTGTGTCGTAAGAGACTAGAAGTCCAAGATTAGGAGATATGATTAGGAAAACCTGAAATGAATGGCAGAGTCACTGTCACTACCCCAGAAAGCCATGAGAATCCTGAGAAAGGGAGTTGTAGCTGTGGTGAAAGGAGCATGTTGTTATTTATTTTGCATTATCTTTGGTGGTTAGATAATATCTTGTGTTGATAGACTAGCATATTCAACCCGTATTTCCTTTGTTGTATATAGTATATAATGTATACTTCATTGTTATCAATCTGGCTAATTTATTTTACTTACTTCTAATTTTCTTTCATATGTTCCCTTCATCCACATCCCCCCCACCAATGTATATACTCCTGATCTGAGATTTTAATACCAAATTTGAAAAAAAAATTCTTTTATTTGCTTTCCATGGGAAATCACCAATGTTTAGAGCTACTAGCAGCTGTAGACACTGCAAGATAAGTCTCGTTGTTCATCTGGTATCTCCAACACTTAGTGTGGTGTCTGGCTTGTGGTAGGTACTAAACATTTAATGAATTAAATGAATGCTGGATTTACCCAATGACAGTGTAGGAATCATAAGATATAAGAGCTGAAAGACTCTTTGGCGTCAGATTCAACCCTATCATTATATTGATTCAAAGGGGATAGTGCTGAGACTAGAATCCAATCACCTTACAGCCTGCCAAGAGCTCTTTCTCCCAGTCTATTTACCCGCAAATGGATATTTTATGTCTCAGACCAGTGCCACCTTCTTCTTGTTTTTATGAATTGGAGTGCTGAGGGTAGACGCTGTACCTGGAAATCTTCTAACCCATCCATTTAACAGACAATTGTCCAAGTTATGTTCCATGGAATATTAGTTCCAGGGCTTCCTAATGAATAACCTGGAAAAATAGATCTTCCAATTAAATAAAAGTGGATAAGACTGCATACTTTATTTCTCTTATGGAAACTCATGATACACATTACTATAGAAAGGGCTCCAGGCAGAACACCTCTGAAAAAAACCTGCTTAATTGTGTTTCCTTGGGAGTGTCCTAAGTTGTTGGAGCATTGAATATTTTATTTGTAAAGTGCATACTGACACTTTGTGGAATAGTTTTCCTAGGGATAACATTTTGGGGATGGCTGCCATCTAACTTCCAGGTTTAACAATGTGTTACCCAGTGTTCTGCAGGTCTTAGGAGCAGCGTCTTTCTTCTGTGCTATAATAAATTTGAAAATGGACCTGGGCACTTTAAAATATGTATACATGGATATTACCCGTACCAGGCATTTGTCAGAAACATCTGTTGTACTGAAGTTTTCCCAGGAAAGATGGAGGAAGAGTTTTACAAAGAGTGGTCATTTACCCTGGTTTGCTCCCTGAAACCCAGTTTATCCTCATTGTCCTGATGTCATTATGAATGCCACTACATTTCAACCTCAGAAATGCCCTGGTTTTAACACATTGTCATTCTTTCAAGCCTAGAGCCACCATATTCACCATTGTTTTTCTCTTGAACCCATTGTCTTCTCTGGCATGGGTTCCCCATCTCATCTTCCTTCCTTAATTTTCCTCCACCCCACGCTCAGTTCCCAATTCCCTTGCTGCTGCTTTCTTTGGCAGAGTTGTCCTGTAGTTATATAAACCCAGGGGCAGCTCCTTTCCACCAGAGGTGAGGGTTCCTAAATTCTTGCCAGGAAACTGATTTCTCCCTATCAAAGGGTTTTCAACACTTGTTACCAAGAACCTATGAGGGAAAAAATCAGAAAGTTAAAAACAACAACAATCAACAAAATCCCTCTGTACAGATAGTCCCTGTAACATAGTCCCCAGCACAGTGCTTGCCCACGCCCATTATGGTGTCCACTCTCAGGGCCTCTAGGGTCACCACTTAGGAAGCTACAAGGCCAACATCACCCATGGCCTATGCCCTCTAGAGCTTGGTTCAAGTATGCTCCAATCACAGAGTCCTCAGGATTCTTCATACTGGTCTTCTGGTCACTTCACACCCCTCTCTACTTGCTGTGGTACCGTGCTCTGCATTGCGTGTTTTTGTTGCAATTGCTTTTAAGAACTTAGCTATAAATTCTTTGCCGAGGGTATTCTGACTCTGACTATGCTGACCTCACAGAGGGCTCCCTTCTCTCATCTGCTATTTCACACTTATTGTTACTGAATGGCTTCACACTTATTTATTCAACTCTGTATTCTAAATTGAGCTTCCTTCTTATATATGCTCCTCTAAAATAGAAACTGTCTTAATAAGCCTAAATTGCCTTCCATGCCTAGCACATTGTAAGACTCGAATCAGCCCGGGAGTTTCAATCATAGAAGGTATTTTAGATAACATCTAGTTCAGTCTTTAAACATGTTCAGAGACTTGCAGGAGGTCATCCATTTGTTGAAGGTCAATCCAGGTTGCCAGGAAGAACTGTGGGTTAATAATGGGGAGTAGCCCACAATTAAGGCTTTGAAGGTCCAGACCACCGTGTAGGCTCCCGCTGGATGTGACTAACTAGAGAATTTCTGCTGCTTATTGTCTTCTCAGTATTTCCCAAGGCAATAGCATGGTGATGATATTGTGAACTCTGCGGGCTTGAGATGAAGATGATATGAAACAATGTATATGCTATGTGCTATTCCAAATCTAGGACATACCAGTCACTTAGTACATGATAGTTCATATCATTTCTTTTTCTGATTTTTTCATTCTTTTGTGTGCAAATGGCTTGAAAAACAGAAGGAAGCTGCCTGACTTTGGGTAGCTTATGATGTAGAATCGGCATCATAACATCTGCTCTGAGGTGTCTCAGAGGAGGGTTGGGAGCATGGGATTGCCATGGTGACAAGGAATCTGCCAGACCTGCCTGCAGCAAGGGAGCTTGCTCTTTTTCTGAACCCAGCCACTTTGATGACACTTGGCAAAAGTATCCTTCGATGTTTGCAGCGTTGGTTTCTGTACTGCATGGTCCTTCTGGTCATCCTTTCCTGAGCTTTCATGAGTCACAGTAACAACTTCAGTGCTGAATAGGGAACCAGAACCCCCCAGGGGCTAGTTAAAGCACATATGCATATTTAACACTATAATTCAGAGAGGAGATGATTTACGATTCACAATGTCAGGTAAGCACTTTTCTGACAAGCATAGGATTTCCACAGCTTTTAGGGCATTGTACCTTTTCTCTCATGTGGAGAGTTGATGCCGTGTGCTCCCCGTCAGCTGTCACTGCTGCTCTAGGAGAAGGCTGCCCACTGACAGCCTGGTGGCTGTTTGCTGGCAGCAGCCTGCTATGTGTCTCCTCAGGGCAGACCATTTATCATGGGTCTAAGCCAGGACTGGGAGACGCTGCAATCTCACAGCCACAGTCCTGCTGACAGGCAATCACCCAAGCTGCCTACTGCAGTGTGCCTTTGCCCTTACGAAAGGTCTTGGGGCCTGAGCAGGGGTTCTCTCATGAAGGGCCTCTGGCAGAGTCTGCTGTCTGTAGAGGTGTGATGATAACCCCTGTAGGTGACACCACTCTTCCCGAGAATGGCAAGCAGGTGTATTGCTGCCTTTATACCCTTCATCAAGTATGAATTCAACAAAATGCTGATTGTCCGTTTGTGGCAGGATTTATGATTTCCTTTTCGACTTTATCCTCTCCATGTTAGTTTGCTAACAGATGTCATTGTGTTTTTCTTGATAATTCGTAATTTTATTTGCAACGTTTTATGTAAATCTCCTAATCATTACTTGCATTTTTATTGTTTTCTTGCTGCATTTCAAGGCTCATATGGGAACCAAGTATGGGGCTAAGGCTGGGGTGAGGAGTTGCCTTTCTGTTTTGAGACAGCCTGGTGGGAGAGCAGGGAACTGGGTGCTTGCCCGGTTCTGCCAGATGTCTGGGTATAATGTTTACTAAGCTATGTGGGGTTCCCCAAACCTATGCTTTCTCTTGCCTCTGGGCCTTTATTTAACACTATTCCATCAGCCTGAAGCATACTCTAGACCATACCCCTATGGCTGCCCGCCACGTGCACTTTGTCAGTCATCTCAGCTTAAGGGTGGTCTCCTCCAGGAAGCTCACTCTGGCCCCTTATTTGTTTGAGTATCCTCAAATACTACCACACTGCAGCCTGTGCACAGGCTTATGCCCCCTTGCTTCAGCAGATATGGATTGCCTTTTATATACTGAATGATGACCGGCACTTTGGTATGAGCATTTTACTGATTATTTTCGCATTTTTTCTACGTTGTCTTTTTATGGTTTTATTGTGTCTATCGGGTCAAAGATACCTCGATTTCTTTAAGGAATTACCTATTGTTGGATATTTGCAGTGTTCCAGTTTTTTGGGCTATTATAGATAATGGTAAGGTGAATATGCCAATAACTGAATCTTTATGCTTTCCTTAGGATGAATTATTGGAAGAGGATTTGCTGATGTTACCATTTGTGTTTTGTGGTTTTATACCCCCCTACAGTGTTATTGGGATTGGAAATTTAATCACAAGTGAAAGAAAGAATCAAAGTAAGAAAAGCCTCTGTGATCATTTAAGCTTATCTCAGTTTAATCATGGATATACATAAATAATATGCTAATACACATCATGTTTATTCAATAAAACAACACATGTAAATGTGTTCTAGAAGATATGGATGATACATAAACTGTCCTCCAAGAATTTTACAGTCTAGGAAGTGAAAAAGCTACATATAGAAAGGGTCTGAGCAAGGAAAAACTCACAGGAAGAAGAATGAAGTGATATTCATGATCAATCATGAATGTCATTTCTAGCTAGAGTGATTGGGGCTGGGGGAATTCTCCTGATAATGTGTTATTTGGAACAGGACTGAAAGCATTCGTATGATTTGTATATGTGAGAAGAGAGATGGGAAATGGAGAGAAAATTTTAGTAGAAAGAATTGTGAAAGCAAAACTTGGAAGCAGGAAAGCAATGGGTATTTTTCCAGAATAATGAGTGTTTCCAATTTTCATATGAATAAGGAATAGCAGTGCTTTAAAAAAAATAAACTCCTGCCATTTATACACTGGCTTTATTTGTTTTAATAAATCTTGTTAATAAATTAAATTTATACCAAAAAAACCCATTTCACTTTAAATGGAAAATCAGTATTTCCTTATACACCTTTACATTTGGAAATCCTGGAACAAAGGATAAGGAGCCATAGGAAATGCTGAGTGGGGTTTTTATATTAAGCTAAATTATTTGACGTGGTGTCTCTAAGTCTGTCTTGAAGTATTCTTCCATAGCTTAGAAAGGAAAGCTTGTGTGTGCATGTGTGTATGCACGTGTGTTTGCTTAGCTGATATTGAGAGGGTATGCACTGACTGTGGAAATGCTAAAATAGTTTAGCATGTATTGATAAATGTTCACTAACCCATCCACCCCTGGAGCCCTTCAGAGTCCAGATACTTTCCCAGTGCTTTCCAGACCTCTCCATAGTCCAGTAACATGCCACACCTGGGACTAAGTATTTGCAATGTCACACATGTGTATGTATGTATATGTGTATGTGTGTATATACATCCCTGAACATTCATGTATATATGTAACTTGTTTGTGAGTGTGTTAGTTGATTTTTATGATAAATTGATAATTTATAATTACATAAATTTATGGGGTGCAACTTGATGTTAAATTTATAAACACAACGTGGAATAATTAAGTCAAACTAGTTAACCTATCATCACCTCACATTTTAACAGTATTTGCAGTGAGAACATCTGAAATGTACTGTCTTAATAATTTTTAAATGTACCTTAATGTTAGTCATATTCACCACATGTGAGAGAACAGTGAAGATGGAAACAGAAGTGACAGGACACATCTGATTCACAAGAAAGCTGCTTGAGATAGTAGGCCCAGTTTCTGAAGGAAAAGAATGGCTGCCAATGCTCTTGGAAGGTCCTGTGACCCACTTTGTCGACACCTCCAGTGATAAGCATGTCATTGGACTTTCTGTATAGAAGCAGATCCCTGTAAAATCAAGAATTTGTTGTTTAAAGGAATGTATTTCACTGGAATACAAAAGCCAGAACTCATAAGGATAGGGGATACATACACAACTTCTTGAAGCATGCATCCTCTCTTAGACCTAAATGGCAAGTCATAGACATAAACTTGTGTATCCTAGATCATTCTCCTGATTCTGGATTCTCTCCCTCCTGATCTCCTTAGCTATTTGACATTGGATGAGAGTCTGAATTTGCAGCCTTGATTTTCTCATCTGGAAATTGAGCTAATGGACTCGCCAAACTGGGTTTTTTTAGTGATTAATGGGTAATAGCCAAGGCCATACAATCCTTCTAAAATTAGTTTCTCAACTTGCCTCCAAACACAATAAGGAAATATGAGAGTAACAAATAAGACCACACAAAACCCATAATCCCAGCATAACTGGAACATGGAGAAAACCCTACTTCCAATAACATGAAGGAGGAAAATAAACACCAAGTCCAGTCTTCTGTATTTCCTCCCTTTGGGGAGTGCAAGAGTAGCTGAGAGTGGGAAGAAGGGGCTGTGCTGTAGGAAAGAAAGGGCAGGGGAACTTAGCAACAGCCCTAAAACTGACCTACAGCTGCCACAAGGGAAAAAGAGACTACCCTGTGTGTGATATTGAGAGTTGACTCCAGTTTAGAGCAGCCCCTCCTGGGAAATGACTTAAAAGTGCATGCATGATCTGAGTAAGCAGTTGTGGAAGGAGAAAGCTCCAGGAAGAGAAAGAAGTGTGTTAGTATTTTTATTTCAATTGAATTCGTTTACAAATGAACTTAGGGAGCACTTCTGTCTTTATCAGGTTGATTTTTCCTTCAAAGAGCAAAAGTATCTTTACATATGCTAACATCAACCTTGGTGTCTTTCAGGATTGTTTCAATATTTTCCTCATACAGGTTTTATACATTTCTTGTTAAGATTATTTCTATTCTGTCCTTCTGTTACTACTGTAAATAATATTTTCTCTCTCTTTGTGTCCTCTAATTATTGTATATGTACATGAACACTACTGATTTCTTATGTTAATTTTATAGCTTGCTACTCTATTGAATTATTACTTGAGTTAGTTTTATTATTTATTCTTTAGGGTTTTCCAGGTATAAACTCATATCATCCGCATAAACATTTTCTTTTACTTGTTTCATTCAATTTTTATTCAGATAATTAATCTCCCTGTCTAAATGCACTGGATAATATATGATTAATAGTGGTAGAAACAGTGGGAAATCTTGCCTTTACCTGAACTTAGTGAAGCTACCTTTAGTGTTTTCTCATCAAGAAAGATGCTGTCTTTAGGACTGGGGTAAATATATTTTAATCACCTATACATCAATCTATTTTGTGAATAATAAAGGACCTTGTTTATAGAGCATATGGGAACTCTTTACAGTGTTCACAACTTTTCGTTAATCTAAGCCTCTTCTAAAAAACTCTTTAAAAAACTGCAAAAAGCAAAACCCTCCATATAGGTATTTGTATGTATATGTATATATACACATGTGTCTTTATATGTGTATAGACGTATATCAAATTTTCAGCTTCTTTATTGAGAGGACTGAGAACCTGCCACTTCGGCAGCAACAAGCCACTCCTAGAGCGCAGGGGTTTCTAAATGCCATTCACTACCAAAATAACCCGGGCTCCTTGGAAAAATAGCTGATTCCTGGTGCGAATAAGAAAAAGCATACGATGAGCTTGGAACATCTTCATGTGCCAAAAAGTAAGAAAATATTTAAAGAATGGTGGGGATATTGCAAAATAATGCAGGTCCACTTTGAAGGGGTTCCAACTGGCTAAATCTATGACACTTTGAGCAATTTGAGCTCCAGATAAATAATATTTAACTGTTATAACTATTAAAGCATAAATCTGCTTGATATTAATCTATGCATGAATAAATAAATAGATAAATCGGGAGAAAGGAAAGCTCTTGTTTGCATTAGAAAGCGAAATAATAAATATCAAATGAATAGTGGGATTAAAAAGTTACTATTTGTAACTATTAGAGTAATGGTTAAGTCAGGCAAGAATCATCAACGAATGTTGATACTTGTGGATGAAACTTAGAGGAAGAACAGGATATTTGAGTCATTTGAAAGTATATACCCACAAGATACATTTTTATTATAAAAGGTAACATGATAACTTTACAGTGGGAAAAATAGAGCAGACATTACTTTACCTTTTACAGATTGACCACCCCTAATCTAAAACTCTGAATTACAATATGCTTCTAAATTTCAAAATTTTTGAGCACTGACATATCATAGAGATGGCGTTGTTAGCACTGCAGAAAAAGTGCCTATAGAAGACAGGGTGAAAATGTGCGAAGGGCTTATTGTACTGGAGCAGTGCATTCATCACAGAACAAGAAATGGTGTCTGTTTGTAAAATCAAAGAGAGAGTTCTAATCCGAAAACCCTTGTTAATGAGGCAGATGACTCTGGAGAAAACATTTTTAAAAGCTCTCCAGCAGAATGCCTCCTCATCCCTAGAGGACCCACCTCTTAGTACTTCAGCTGCTTCTGATGTTTCTTCTGACCCAAAACATAATATACACAGTAACCTTTTAACTAAAACACAGTCTTGTAGATGGAAATGGAAAACCTGCTGTTGGTTGTTGTAGCTGCCATTTTGCAGTTGATCAGGTATTCTGGGGATGTTACCTTGCTGCTTATTTACCCTAAACACATTATTTTTTTCACCGTATTAATGGCATGTCATATTTTTGACCCCTAAATACTTATGGGTGAATGAGTGTAAGAAAATGATTGCTTATATGTAACATAAATTCGGAGTCAGGAATGATGGTGACACCAAGCAATCACAGATTGTCCATATGGGTGACTGAGACAGTGACACTTTTGCCTTCTGATGGTTCACTGTACAGAAACTTTGTTTCATGTGCAAAATTATTAAAAATGTTGTATACAGTTATCTTCAGCTATGCGTATATGATGTAAAAGACACATAAATGAATGTCATGTTTGGACTTGGGTTCCATCACAAAGATATCTCATTATGTATATGCAAATATTCCAAAATTCGCAAAAATCTGAAATAGAAAACGCTTCTGGTCCCAAGGATTTTAGATAAGGGATATTCAAACTGTAATCAAAAATCAGCGGTAATGCACAGCGGGCTCCTCTTACGATGCCCTAAGAACTCAGCATCAGTTCTGTGCTATTCGTGCCAAAGGTGCAGACTCTGAAACTAATCATACAATCATGAGGAAATATCTAATGTAATCGCAAAGAAACTTCGGACCAACGCAAATTAGAGACATTTTACAAAATAATTTCAAAAATGTCAGTCATGAAATACGCAGAGTGACTGTGGGATTTTTTCAGATTGAGAGGGATTTTAGATGTGCGACTGAGGGCATAATTGGGATAACTGACAAAATCTATAAAGGTCCAGAATTTAGGCGATAACATTTCCAATGTGAAATTCCACTGCTTATGTACACAGGAGAGAGAGATGGAAAGTGTGTGGTAAAAGCTCAACTTCAGGCAATCTTGTTGAATGGTATCTAATAATATTTTGTTTTATGCTTGTGACTTTTATATAAGTAAGTAAAAAGTAAAAATAAATGCATTGAAATAAATAGTATTGAAGTGATCTAGCTAAATCACCACCAAAAGATGTGTAAATTAAAATGTGTTTAAAAAAGAAATAAAGATACCAGACTTTAAAGAGAAATTCGGACCCTATGAAATGGGATACCATTAAAGGTTTGAGTGGATGTCAGAGTAAGTCTTAAACTTCATGAAGATGATTTGGGGGTGGGGGTTGCAGTACAGTTGGCACTTCAGAAATGCTGTCATCAGAGGGGTTCTTGGGTTCTGTGTATTTCGGAACATCTCAGAAGCAGCATCAGCATTCTCTTAATGTTTTAGGGCATTGGCACTTTGTTCAGAGAGCGTAGCCCATGTTTGTGAAAGCTGAAGCGTGATTCCCTTAAGTGTTAAGAAATGCCCATTAAACTAAATGAGAATAACACCGTGTCTTCAGGTCATTGATGGCCACTTGAATCCCATCTTCATCAAATGACCTAGACAATTTCCTATTGAGCACACACTCATGCACACATGTATACATGTGCATGTGTATGTATGTGTTGTGGGGAGGTTTCGTGAGTTCATTTTTTTATTTTCAAGGACTAGCGAGTACATCTTTCATGCCTCTGTGTCTACTTTATCTTTCTGACTGCTTGCTTTTCATTATTTAGCTTCAAATTTTCATTACATTTTTACCAAAGGATAAAAAGAGAAATGTAAATACCAATGTGCCTACATAGTCATTTATCAGAAATTTTTCAGAGATGTTTTGGGTCCAGAAATCAGTGAGGGTGTTTCTCTTGTCCTCATTTATTTTCTTCCTTCTGGGATTCCTTTTTTCACTGCCTGCTCTTCTCCAGTTTTGAAAGGAGAAGATGATAGTGGTACTTTCTCTTTCTCTTTCAGTGGTGTAACCTGCAACTTTATCCCTAAACCTCTTAGAGATAGATCCTGACACTTGGAGAGGAATAACTTATGTTTAATAAAAATCTGCTTCCGGAGAGTAAATGGAAAAATGCTTGACTACAGGCCACATTTCCCCCATAGTTCTTCCACAGCTTAGAAGCTGTACTTGGAAGATAATTCTGGTACTACTGTCAACCTCTTGCCTTCTGAGGAAAAGAGACTCAGGATTTTAGCTTCTCGCTTTCAGCCAGATAATGTTCCCTTTCACCTCCGGTGCATATACGCACGTTGAGTGGTAAAATGTGGTTATGAAAACGCAGAGGTGGGAGTTTTAGGTGTATATGGGAATGCATGTTTTGATTAGCTTACCATTTCTGTGGATTCTCATCAATTTGCTGTATCTCTGAATATAAACCTTTATTCCAAGATACATTGGTATGAGTTATAAAAGATGATGAGTTATAAAAGATGATGAGTTATAAAAGAAACTTTTCGGAAGACTTTTTGGTGGTTTTCTGTTTTTTTCAGACTAAGAATTTAAATCACCTTACTGTTGTCATTTTACCCTTACTCTTTGAGTATTATGATGCCTTTGGAGCAAAATCGTCATGATTTTGCCTAAGATATTTGAGTCGGGGGATTTGTATGTCCTGGTCTTGCACTATTTATAAGAAATTAACACTCAGAGTGAATGCTGTTAAGGCTTCTTGCCGTAACAATAGGGGGTAGAGCTGAACTGCCCAGCACTCCTAGTGTAGTCTTTGTGTGTGATCTGCAGTATAAATTGGGTAAATAATGGTGCTGCCCTCCCAATCTACAAGTGAGTCCTATCAAGTAACTTTCCATGTCTAGCTCTTTACTGACAGTGGTGAACAACTTAAGAAAACATGTTTTAAGGAAAAATGCATTTCCCAGGCTTTTATTTTTGTTTTTCTTTCTTTTCTAGAAAATATATTGAAAGATCATATTACTAGCCTTTTATAACTCTTAAAAATATGAAGTAGAGAAATGTATGCACATTGTGAATACATTTTAAAATGTATTCTTTAAAAATGTTGATGTAAAATAAACAATAAGTCACCTTCTCAAAGCCTCCTCCTATTTACCTTCTCCCTCTAGTACCAGTAATTACAAGGTTTGGGGTATTAACAGAATATTTCTAAATTATTTTGTATGTGCATGTAAAGATACACTTAGTTATTTACACTTGCCATGTATTGAAATGCAGACATATTAGCTAATTCCTTTGAGTTGATCTTTAAGGATCTGATACACTTGGTTTCGTGATGCTCATCCTGAAATGACTGTGAAAGCTAATTTCAATGCTCATTTTATGAAGTGTAGAAGAAAAATTATGTGATGATGAATATCACTGAAACACTTTTGATAAAAAAAATAACATATTGCATCCTTGCTTTTGATAAGTAAGTGTAATTTATTTCCCCAAATCGGATAATTAAAAACTATTGCGTATGTTTTCCTTAACTAAGATAAATATGCAAATATGAGAATTTTGCATTATACATTTGAATTTTACTTGATAATAGGTTTTAATAGAGAAAATAAAAAAGCTGAAGATAGGGTAAAATAGTTTCCAAAGGCCAGGTGGCTAGAATGATTAATGAGAAAACAATGCTAGTGGCCAAATATTTCTAGAGATGCAACTGAAATATTGGAAGAAATAACCTCAGCATCTGACTAGACTGTTGCAGATTTTCACATAATTACATCCTTTTAACTCCTCAAGGAACACTGAAAACTTGAATATTTTAAAATCATAAATAATTTTTCTATTACTCAAATCTTTAAATCTGTACTACTGCATTCTTCCTTAGATATTTCAGATATATGTTTTTCCTCTGTGAAGTCTATGAATTATTCAAGGGCACAGCAGTACACCTTTATACTTGTACATTCCTATATGCCTTTCTCATTCCCATCTCAAGTTGAGTATGATATGGATGCTGTGTAAGTGATTGTGGAATTAGTGAAAGAAATGAGTTTAGATTTAAATCTCCATTTGAACTCACTTTATTGGAGCATTATATACATATAATTTATGTACTTTACTGTTCAATGTTGTTTTAGATCAAACTTCGCATTTTATTTCTCCTTGGTTTGTCAAGTATTGATTTTTTTGATGAGTTTACCTTGTTTATTTTTAAAGAACATTTTTAGTAAAGTGTAACATACATATAGAAATCAGCATAACTCACAGTATTCCCTGAATGAATTTTTAAAATGCAAACACACATGTGCCTAGCACTCATATAAACAAATAGACATTCCTGACTTCCCAGAACCTCTCCTGCCCCATCCTAGTCATCTTACAGTCCATACTATAATCACTATTTTTAAAAAACATTTTAGAAACAGGATCTTACTGTATCATGCAAACTAGAGTGCAGTGGCACAATCATACCTTACTGTAGCCTCCAACTCCCAGGCTCCAGTGACTTTGGGTTCCAGTTCTCCCGCCTCAGCCTCCGAAGTAGCTGGGGCTGCAGGCATATGCCATATGCATGGCATATATATATTATTTATATATAAATATATGGTCTCCAACTCCTGGCCTCAAGGGATCCTACTGTCTTGGCCTCCCAAAGCACTGGGATTATAGATACAGAGCCACTGCACTCAGCCAAACCACTATTTTGATTTGTAACATCATAGTCTGGTTTTGAAAGCTTTTGAACTTTATGAAGATATAGGCTATTTTCAAACAACTTTGTTTTCAAGATTCATCCAGGTTGAACGGTAGTTATAAATGTATGTGTAGTTTATCCTTTTTCATTGCTAAATAGCATTCCATTGTTTGACTATATTTATTTATTGATTCCATTTTGATGGCTATTTTGGTGTCCTTCTTTGTTACATTTAACCCTTAGTGCAAATGACAGATTTTCTTCAAGCGCTGTAAAACACTCTGGGATGTGTATGTATGCGTGTGTGTGTGTGTGTCTGTGTGTGTATGTGTGTGTACACACCACATTTTCATTATCCACTGCTCCACTGGGGGACACCTGGGCTTCTTTCATGTCTTGCTTATTGTGAATAACGCTGCAGTGAACATGTGAGTGCCCATATCTCTTTGACATGTTGATTTCAGTTCCTTTTGATACGTACCCAAAAGTGCTGAGATCATATGGTAATTCTACTTTTCTTTTCTTGAGAAATCTCCATAGTTTTTCCATAATGTCTGTATTAATTTACATCCCCACCAACAATGTGTACATATATTAAAACACATTGTATTCCATAAATATATATATAATCATTGTCAATTTAAAAAATAAGAAACAAAACAAAAAACAAAACAAAACCTCAGTGCAGAATTGTTGTATCACATGGTGAGTAGCACATGATTACTTCTAGGAAAAGCTGCCCAGTAGTTCTCCAAAGTGGCTGTGCCAATTAAGACCCTGTCCAGGAGCAGCGTGAGAGCACAAGGCACCACATCCCCTCATCAGACTTATTACTGTCAGTCTTTTTCTTTTAACCACTCAGGTGGATGAGAAGCAGAATCTCATTTGTGGTTTAATTTACATTTTCCTAATGACTAAATAGACTGAGCCCTTTTCAAATCTTTATCAGCCCTTTGTATATCTCTTCTGGGATGCTCCTGCTCAAGCCTTTGCCCATTTTTCTGATCGTCTCCGTGTCTTTTCCTTGTTAACCTCTCAGGGTACTTGATTCTCTATAGATTCTGGATCTGGGTCCTCTGCTGTGCATCATCTTTTCCCATAGGGTGTTGTGTAATTTCATCTCAGAACACTGTCTTTCGAAGAAGAAGAGAGATTCTCTGTTTCCATGTAGAAATTTTATGATAATTTTTCTTTAAGAACTGTGGTCATCTGAGTGAGCTCTTGTATGATTTTATTTTTATTATTTTCTCTGGGTTTTGTAGTAGCCTGAAAAATACTTCTCCAAAAGATATCCACATCAAACCCCTGGAACCTATTGATACAATCTTAAACACTTGGGAAAAGGGTGTCTGCTAATGTGGTTAAGGATTTGAGGTGAGGTGATAACCCTGGATGATCTCAGATGGACCCTAGATGTCATCCCAAGTGTCCTCTTAAGAAAGAGGTGGAGAGGACAGACACCCAGAGGAGAAGGTGAGGTGAAAAGAAAGAAGCACAGCTAGATGGTTTAACCACAAGCCAGAGGGTGTCAACTGCCACAGAAGCTAGAGGAGTTACAGACCAGGTTCTCCCAGGAGTCGAAGTACAGAGCACAGCCCTGCCAACATCTAACTGTCAGACTTCTGTTTTTCAGAACTGCTGGAGAATGAGTTTCTGGTGTTTCACACACCAAGTTTGTAGTAATTTGTTATAGCAGATTTGGAAATAAATATAGGATTACATAGGGCTTCTTAAGTTTATGGCTCTATGAGTTAGACACAGATACACACCAAGAATCAGCAAATACTTTGAGAGGCGGTGGTGGTAATAAAGCCTCTCCAATTACATTTCTCTGGGATCCAACTTCCAGATTTCTCTTGTCTCAGAGGAGTTTTCCTTTGTCTTGATAGAGAGATAAATAGATGATTCATAGATGAGATAGATAGATTAAAACAGATGATAGTTGGATAGATGACAGATATGTAGATAGATGATAGAGATGATAGATAATGGATAGAGGGATAGATAGATGATGTATGTGTAGATATGTGATACACAAATAAGAGATGGATAGAAAGCATCATGGACAAACAGACATAGATAGATAATGATGGATAGATAAACAGATAATATTTTGTTTGGCTTTTTTAGTTGTTGTCAGTGTGATTGTTGATATTTTTCAAGCTATTCCCATCACAGTCAAAAACCGAATTCTGATGTAAAATTTTAAAATTGAGAATTCTCTCATTTGTTTCTCTAAATTTACTTTGTTTTCTAGAAAAGTAAATAATAACTTTCTAGTTTGTAGATAAAATATTTCCTGGTCTAGGGTATGAATAAAATTAGAACTCTTATCTTCCTTACTGGTATTTTAAATACCTGAAATTAAGCTGCCTTATGATTTATCCTTTCTTAAGTAGGACTATAATAATTGTGTCAGATTTTCTGGAATTAGCATGGGTGTTAGAGAGTAAGGACAACTAATTCAAACCTTAGTGAAGTATACTTCTTTAGATCTCAATAGTAGAATGATTAAGAGTTTATAATTTCACTTATTTATTTACATAATTATTTCTTTGCATGTGAATTCAATCTTGACTGTGCTCCTGGTTCTAGCCCAAAACTCCATATTTCTTTTTTAGTGAGAGAGGAGCTAAGGAAAAAAAAAACGATTTTTATTATTTTATTAATATTTACAAGTATAATTTATTAGTAGCTATAAGATTGACTTACATGCTTAAGAACTGAGATAGTTCATAATGACATTAGGGGCTTAAAACATATCAATTAGGAATGAAGGGTGTGTGTGTGTGTGTGTGAAATGTAGAATCTATTAACTTCAGAAAACAGAATATTATGCACTGTATTTCTTACTTTCAATTGACATTGATTAAACTAAAAATGTATAACAGTGACTTAGAAAAGTATTATGACACACACACGTTTGGATGTACTTTGCCCTCAGAGAACTTGAGAACATAATACCATTTCAGTGCAGCCTCTCCTCACAGACAACTTTTTCCTATCAGGTAAGAGTACACAGACCACCTGGTGATAAAAAATGAGTATGTGAAAGAAATATATCCATAGGCAATCTCAAGGGAAAAGGAATAGTTTGGAGCTACTTGTAAATTAACACCACATAGATTTCAGATTGGTGATGTGATGATAATTGGAATAGAATGATAGGCAACAGAAATGCTGTTCAGTCCTCTGGGGTTTCTATGTCAGGATCATCTGTTGCATGACGCCTGGAGTGGACACCATTCAGAAACATTCCCAATATGTTAGTTTAGAGTGATGCTTTTATTTAAAGAAAAATAAAGATTGCTTTAACATTTCTCTAAATTAAGAAATATATATATCAAATTCTTAATAAAGGGGCAAAAGTGCAAAGCTGGGGTTTTCCCTTATTGTCTTTCAGCTGAGAATGCCTAGTTATGGTGAAGAGAAATATGCTATATATTAATTTCTCCTTGTGTTATCATCTTCTGATTTCCATATATTCTGTGTCATAGTGTAAGGTGTTAATTTGTCTTAGAGGTCTTTTGCATGTCACTTTATCTGCTGTTCAGTTGTGTTAAGTGTGATTGAGATCTGAGATACAGAGGAAGGCTTTTTTGAGAAATCCTAGTTGATATTCAGTAGTTGATTAGGACACCGTTTCAGAAATAAGACGCCATTTAGAAGGACACTATTTCATAAATGAGACATTTTCATTTACAAATACGTATATATGTGACCTGTATTTTTTATTGAGCACAAATTATTTTCATCTATAAGTGGCTTTGTGCTGGCTTATTGCCTACATGAGACACATCAGGAAATCAGAAATCAACTATCTTAAGAAATTATGCTAAAAAATATGATTTATGGTATGTGCCATTTTTCATAGATTATGATGTAGTAATTTCATCCAGAAATCAGCAGATTTATTCAATGGAAAAAAAATCGCTGAAACACACTGGCATTATTATAAGTAATAGTTAACAAAATTTGGAGTCAATGAGTATCAATAATGCAGGGACAAAATCTTTGTCATCAGGGAATATTGGATCTGAATACAACACCCAATTACTGTGTGAAAAGCCAGGTTAGGATGCACCCACACCGATGACCCAAAGGGTTTCTTCTCTCTACCATACTCATCCATTTCTTTGTTGACTCCAGGTAAGCCTGGGCCAGATGCTACCATAGCCAAAATCCTAAACGAAGGAAGATAGCTGAATGCTTCTGAATACCATTTAGTAATGCCAGTTTTATTGCTGGATACAGTGCCAATGAAGGTGAAAAAACCGTAGGTTTTTTTTAGAAAAGATTCCTGGAGATTATAAAAGTTGTCATTAGGTATTTAAAAGACTGTCATGAAGAACATGTGTTAACTTGTACTCTGTGGTCCCAGAGGAACTCCAGAGAATCCCGAAGATTCTCCTACTACAAATGAAGAGAATTTATAAGAAATTCTTCCAGTCAACATAATTAAGATCTAAGTTTATCACCGCTGAAAAATGTTCAAATAAAGACAGACCATTTACTCAGGATGTTGCCAGGAAATTAATGAAATGGATGATTAGACTTCATCCTTTAATTTAATTATGTAGTTTTATTTCTGTTTTATTTTTGGTATAACAAAGGCAAGAGCAGTTTTCTGTTTTTTATCACTATTATTTTTGTTTGTTAAGTAGAGGTGAGGCCTCTGCAATATTATGATTTTAGACTTTGAATATCACTTTCCACTTTGTAAGCAATTTTTTTCTAAGTTCATTTCTTTCTACAAAAATCAAGGTGATGGAAACAGCTCCATAGTTAAAGATTCTTGGCTCCTGGAGAGCACTACTTTTGTAAATATTTGTTACTTTTAACATCATGTGAGTCTTAAATCCCATAGAAGTGATTCTACAACACCTGTACTTTATTTTACAGTAGTTTGCATTAATTCAGACCCTACTTGCTCTTCTAATACATTATTTATCTTTGTGTTGAGAATGAGAATAATGGCAGCAGTAGATTGTTGCAGCTTATTTCTACATATCAATGCTATCTACTAACTTATTTTCTTTCATGACTAGAGTATATTGATGTACAAATCTCTGCCTTTTCTGACAAAGAAAATAGTTTATATTTCCAACAGTGATTATCCTTTTGTTTTTTTGATGTAAATGTCTTTCAGATTTCTTTTTTATTTTTTTTAAAGGACTAGGAATCGTGGAGGGTGATTATGGAGGCAGAGTATTTGATTTTTAGTGGGTGATTCTTTAGCAGCTGTTGACTGCTCTGTGTAGTCATCCTACAACTGTGTCATTTAATTCTTGAGACTGCCCTCAGAGGTAGGAGGACTCCTCAAATCCTGAGGAGCAAGACAATCTGGTTCCGAGAGGTGAAATGACTTGCCTAAAGACATGCATCTAGTAACCAGTACAAACTACATAGGGAAATGGAAATGATCTGGACTTTCAACAATATAATTAATGAGAAAGAAAGAATAAGCATATGTGAGAATGTTTAAAGTCCCAAACACACAATCACATGTAGCTAGTTGCCACTCAGAGGTTTTCAGCCCTGGCTGCATATTAGTTACCTGTCACATTAGAGTTATATTATCAGGGGGTCTCATACTCAAGCACTGATTTAATTGGATTTGGATTGAATCCTACTATCAACATTTTAAAAAGGATCCCCAAGTGATTCTAATATGCAAACAAAGCTGCCAGCCACTGCTCCCTATACAAGAATTGAACAGGTCAGGCAGGAATAGAGAAATACCATAAAGGAATTTGCTCCGGAAAGCATTATGGACAGGTAGAAGAGGCATGTTTTGTGGTAATACACCTGAGTAAGGGCAAGGATATGTTTTGTTTAATTGTGTTAGAAAGTCAGTATTCACAGACACATCGTTTGTTGAAGCCCATTACTTCTGCTTAAATGAATGAAAGCAGAATAATAGATGTGCTTTCATGGTTGGAGCTGTGAATACAAACTAATATATTGGAAGAAATAAAAGCAATTAGGTAAGGAAGGATTTCATCTAATTAAAGCAGGAAAGTATATTTTTGTGGTATTTTGAAGAAAGGATGTAACTGATTAGGTGAGGCTTGTGGAAGGTTTTCACTGTTTTTCTAAAAAGGAAAGTTCAGAGGGGAGAGAGGATGTTAATGTTAGAAATAAAAGACATTTTGAGCGCGGTGGCTCAAGCCTGTAATCCCAGCACTTTGGGAGGCCGAGGCGGGTGGATCACGAGGTCAAGAGATCGAGACCATCCCGGTCAACATGGTGAAACCCCGTCTCTACTAAAACTACAAAAAATTAGCTGGGCATGGTGGCGCGTGCCTGTAATCCCAGCTACTCAGGAGGCTGAGGCAGGAGAATTGCTTGAAGCCAGGAGGCGGAGGTTGCGGTGAGCCGAGATCGCGCCATTGCACTCCAGCCTGGGTAACAAGAGCGAAACTCCGTCTCTACTTTTCAGGGCTACCTATTGTGTTCTTAATGTTTTTGTATGTTAACAACTTGACCAGGTAAGGTAGAATTTATTATGGGCATTGTATTACAAATGAGGAAACTAAGATCAGCAAATTTAAATTATTTGCTCAAGATCAGAAGGTTAGAAATGGATACATCATTGCTCAGGATCTGGTCCAAAGCTTGGCTCATTCACTACATTCTTTTTCGGACAAGCACTGCTGCCATGTAAAGGACACATATTATAAAGAAATATCAGTTAGTTAAGAACTATTGAATTAATGGATATGAGGCAACAAATTTCTAGATGTTTCTTTGCTGTTAATCTGTTAACCACCAAAGCGTAATTCGAATTGTTTGCAGGAAGACGACCCTACCAATAAATCATGGAGCTTAAAAGCAAGTAGAAAGAGAAATAAGAGAAATAAAGTGACCTGTAAGTATAGGCGGCCAGCATGGCTTTCATCATATGGCTAAGATATGGCATTGCATTGAGGTATTGGTAGACATGTGGGGAGTGGATTCACTTAAGAAGTGAATATTGGGCAAGAACATAAAGTCAGAAACCTTGAGTGTACTTCTCTCCTAAGTTTGCTGAGCTCCTACTCATTCAAACTTAGTCTGTTTGTCACCTCCTCCATGAAGTGTTTATTGATCTCTCCTTATATTATTGATCACTTTCTCATTTGTGCCATGATTGTGTGATCACCTGATTGGTTCTTCCTGCCTGCTGCATAGACAAAACCAATTCACTAAGAATGTAGTAGTGCAGTAAAGAAAGAGTTTAATTAATGCAAGGCTGCCAAGTGGAAGTGTTCCAGGACCAAACTGAAGGTAGGGCTCCTATTTCTCAAGGTCCAATACTGAGATGCAGGTAAACTGGGGAGGAAGAGAGTTTTTATTTTTGTAACTGGTTACAGGGAGAAGGCCTGGAAATTATCACCAGACCAACTCAAAATTACAAGTTTTCCAGAGCTTATATACCTTCTAATCTATATGTGTACATGTTAAGTGTGCATTTATCTAAAGACATAAGTGATTAACTTCTTTTAATCTATAACTAAGGTCTGAGTCCTGAAGACCTTCTTCTTGAGCCTCAGTGAATTTACTTCATGTAAATGGGTCCAGGTGCTGGGGTGATTACCCTTATCTGTTTCCTGCTAATCACCGAGGTTTGGAGAGTTCCTTCAGGCCCCCAGTATACTTGTTTGTGGAAGCCTGGAAAGTTTCTTCGGACCCATAGTAAAACTTGTTTAATCCTAAATGGGTCCTGTTAAGAATTCCTTTGTTACTTTGTCAGGCTTTAAGCCCAGGAAAGGCCTAGGTAAAACTCTTGTTGGGCTTTTGTTATATTCCAGCCTAGTGATGCTGTGTACAGGAGTAAGTGGGGAAGTTACAGATCTTGTGACCTCTAGAGTAGTGTCTGGTTATTATATAACTATGCTTGCATCTTAGCAAAATTAAAGCCCCTCTCATAATCCTAACCTTGCAGACATCATTAGTTTTACAAAAGCGGTTTAGTTTTGGGAAGGGCTATTAGTATACTTGCTTTAAGGTTAAACTATAAACTAAATTTTTTCTCATAACTCATTTATTTCCATTTATAAATAAGCTTATTTCCAGGAATGACCAAGGACAGCTTGGAAGTTAGAAGGAAGATGGAGTCAACTATGTTAGCTTTATCTTACTGTCATAATCTTTGCAAAGGTGGTTTCGATTGCTCCTCCCCAATGCCTATGATATAACACTGATCAAAAATAATATTTGCTTGCATAGATTCGGACCCTCTTAAAGATGGGAATCATGCTTTAATTATCCTCGAATCCATAGCACCTAGCACGAGATGTCTCTCCCCATTAAAAAGTGAGTGGATTGAAAGATAAATTAATAATAAATGGGCTGACTTCATTCTTTTCACTGGCGACTATTACAAGGTCCCAAAGTGTACGAGATTTGTGGACAGAAACACAGATCACAATTACATTGTTTACCTGGAAATAATGTAATGACTGTTACAGCTATGATTTGTTTTTTAAAGTCTGTTCATATGTTTAATATTCAAATTTAAGAAGATGAACTAAACACTGTCAGATTCTGCAAGTGATTAAATCACTCTAATGATGCCTAATAATAATCACAATAACAATTCACTTATTTACATGCAATTCTAACTACTTGAAAGATAGACAACAAGTTACCATGTATTATCTAAATTTAAGAAATGCTAATGCTACAATAACTTGGCATATGTTATGGGCTGAATTGTGCACTCTCAAAATTCATATGGTGAAGTCTTAGAAATCAATACCTCAGAACATAACCATGTGGAGATGCGGTCTTTAGAGAGTGATTAAGTTAAACTTAGGCTGTTAAGGTGAACCCTGTTCAAATCTGACTGGTATCCTTCTAAAAAGAGGAAGCTGGGCATACGAAGGGGCAACTGGAAGGCATGTACACAGAAGAAAGACCAGTGAGGACACAGCAAAAAGGCTGCCATCTGCAAGCCGTAAAGAGAGGCCTTAGGAGAGACCACCCTTGTGAAGAATGACACCTTCATCTTGAACTTCCATCCCTCAGAACTGTGAGAAAGTGAATTTCTATTGTTTGAGCTACCCAGTGTATGGTATTTTGTTAGCCCAAGAAAATTAACAGAGCGTGATAATCATTTTCCTTCTCAATGATGCCATATCATCTAGGTTCTTTACCATCTATCAAGCTTTCAGTTGTTGGCATTTAAGTAACTACTACCATGAAGTAACAATAAATATAAATAGATCATGCCTAAGCACGTAGACATACAATATTAAAAATTCTGCCATGTAGAGTTGGAAAAAATTGCATAATTGGTTCAGAGATATATGGGGAAAAGAAGTACTCTATAAATTATGTTAAAATATAAACATAACTTTCATTTAAAATTATCCATTGAGGCTGATTTGAAGTATTTGTTCTCACAGTCATGTAGGAGCCTCTTTTTTCTTTTCAAGTTTAAACATTCAAAACATTCAAGGATAAATCTCTTTGTAAATTACCTATAAGTCATTGTCAAATCTTTATAAACTTTGAGCAGGAGAGTTTTGTAGGAAATTACTAGACTGACTTTGTTTGATGTATAGTAATACATTTAAACTGCATTTAAGTAGCGATGAGAGGAGTANTTCCTCTTACTACAGGCTGTAAACAAAAGTGTCTGGGCGGCAGTGGTAGGAGAAATGAAATCTTCAAACACATCTAGAGAACAAGTTTAAAATTACAGCAATAAACATTAATTTCTTCTGAAAGTGTTTAACATTTCTCTTGCACAACTTTTATGTTCACTTGTGTATTATGTCATTTAATGAGATTATATTCTAGTTAAAGTTAAAGTTGTTTCAGAAGATAGAATTTAGCCTTCTAGGTATATCAGGCTTTTGAATGTCATATGGCTTTTGAACTCCTTATCTGTCTTTCATTTATTCTGAATAATTTTTAGAATAATTCATTTGGGGGAAAAAGGAGAATGTATTTATAATAGAGCTGTTTCTTCCAAACTTTGATTCTGTTGATTATAGGAACATTATTATTTCTTAATTATATTTTTTACTTCTCCCTGCCTATTAAAGTGAACATTCATTGAGACCCTATTATTGCAAGATACTTCCTTGAAATTTAGTGTTTCAAAGGTATCAGTGTGACCTCAAATATCTTTCACTTCTGTTTTAGAAATGAGGTTTGTATAAACAGAAATAGATACTAGGCCATGAGAAAGAGTAATTTATGGTTTAACTATTTAATTGTTTTGTTCAAAAAATTTGACATTGAACAATGGGGTGTAGTACATTTAAAACTATTAACCCAGATTGCCTGTCTATTACTTCATCAGACTCCATCCTTCCTATACACACACACACACACACACACACACAGAATATATTATAGATGTTATAATTGTGCCCTCTCACTGTCTCACACCCAAGATTTTCTCAATAAAGCTAGTGTTCTATGTGAAAAAAAATTAAACCATCATATTATTAGGGTAATATATATGTTACGTAATTTTCATTTTCAGTCAGTTCATTTTAATATTATAAAGATGCATCTTAATTTTTTAGCTGAATTTTAGTACAGAGTTTATAATTGATCTTAGGATGGCATGTGGTTAATGGCTTGCTGACTTGGAACAACCAATTAATCTTCTTCTGCCTCAGTTTCTTTATCAATGTAAGAGTGCTAATACCTTGAGGAACATAGTTTGATTCCTGGTTTGTGAAATTGCTTGGTAAACAGCTAAGTGTTCTACAAGTATTTTTTAATTATTTTTGTCACTGCAATTATGATTATTATTTCAAAGTGTCTTTCATGGCATTTGCATATACACCTGCCTATTATCAGATTATGGAAAGAAAAGGTAGGAATGTAAATTAGCCTTCACTGTTAGTCTTTCATTCATTCATTCAATAGATATTTATCAAGTGAATCTGTACCAGATTCAGTGTTGGAACTGAGGGTATATATCATGGTAAGAAAAAGAGGGACACGTTCTACCATGTTGGAGCTAAATAAACAACAAACAAAGGGAGAATCTTAATGTGAATCAAAACAATCATATACACATAAAATTACACTAGTATTTTACTGATGTCTTCGAACATAACCTCGTAAAGTCAAATATTTTATTAAATATTTTAAAATGCTACATTTTACATGTTAAATATTTTTAAATGCCAGATTTTGTGTAAAACTATGTTACTTTTGAATACACTACCTTTGGTTCACTTACATTTGATTCTGGTCAGTTTTTACCTTTTTATTTATTTTTGGCAGGTATCATAGTTTCATAAGTGGTTTCTCCTAAATTCATTTTGTAATGAATGGGCTTTTAAAAATTTTATTCTCAAATTCCATCTCCACAGTCATTTCAGAACTTATCTCAATGGTACACACTAAGTTATTCTATCAGAATTATGAAAAGCTTTCATCAGAAAACTCTTTAGAATATTGACCAGATTTGGGAATGCTTGAAAATTATTCAAAGCCTAATTTGATATGTCAAGATTTTTGTCAAACTGGGTAATTGAAAATGTGTCCAAGATAAATAGCATGTAGAATAATTGTAAAGCAAATTAGAAGATGATCTAAATTGGGACTAATTGGCTTTCAAAGTGGAATGTATTGAGAGCTGAGATGGTAATACTAAATGTTTGAAGGTAGGCCTCATCTCTAAAGCATTTTTTTAGTGCACAAAAGAAATCATTTTTGTCCTGTGACTTATAGTTCAGAAATTCACTGCTTAAGGCAATCCATAGTCAAGTCATAAAAATATAAGATGTTTAAGATGAGACTGAGGCTGTTTAATATGTGAAAACATGCACTAAGTCTTGAGGATGGCTCCAGGACAAAACCAAGATTCTATAAAGAGAAGGGTAAGGAAAGAACCACAAATGGTGTGAAATTATGGATCAGGAATCAAAGTAGAGCTAGAATAATTTCCTCGATAGATGATACTGGGTAAAAGTTCAAGGACAGGAATGTTCAATTCAGGCCCAGATTTATGGCATCTGCCACAACAAAAATTGTTCTAAATTGCACAAGCTGTTGTCTGTGTGCTAAAAATAAGAAGTTACAGAGAATGTTGTCAGCTATATAATATTTTTTAAGCCTAAATTTGAAGGAAGCTGTAAAGTCATTTGAGATACACTAAAGAATATTAATATATTGGGAGTACACAACCATGCACCCTTTGGTCTCAACATTTTTT
>NW_016107935.1:697808-705587 GCF_001604975.1 Cebus imitator | reverse complement strand
GTTGCTTTATTGCCCGGGCTAGAATGCAGTCTAAAACTGGGTATGCCTGTAATTGTGTTTAATAATAGAGACATAAAAAAAATAAAAAAATTAAAAAATTAAAAAAATTTGCTGTAGTTTTTAAAATTTATATTTCATTGGTAGCTAGCTAGCGAGATATGAGATAGATATGACACATATTCTATATGTCTGCAATTATGTATCACCAACTTTCTTCCTCCATTTGCACATTTTATTAGTAGCAGATAATTATATATAATGTTATGTTATATATGCTTATAATGTATAATAGCACATATAATATATTACAATATATACTATATTCAATATTTGTATTAACTAAGCTATATAATATATATTGTTATATTTGGTTTATATTAGGTCATGTTATATGTATTACAATATACTATATATTCTATTATTTATTTATAAATTACATACATAATTTATAAATAGTATGATATAGTATATATAATTTATATATATTTGGATAATCATGTATAATGACATGTGATATATAAAATTATTAATTTATAGTAATATAAAATTAAGTGGCAAGGCAGAGAGTTGATCCCCTTATCTCCAGTATTCTCCCTGTCTGATTGGGCTGACAAAACAAATATCAATAAAGATATCAATAAACCTATTTAGAAATCTCGATCCTGGCTCTTGAAATCTCAGCCAGTCTCAGAACCAGAATTATTCCCATCCTTGTTTAAATCAAAGTAGATAACGGTTACTGTAGTAGCCATTGGAGAATGGCAGTGACAAATGGCAGGTAGAGTTGGCTCACAGAGCGAGATCCTGGAACACTGAGCTATCTACTCAGGATCACTCCGGCTGTTTCATTAGCCCCATAATGATATGGCTTTCTGTTTGATAAACTTGAAAGCTTTAGAATCTACTACTTGTATACTTTTACCTGGATACTTTTTTCCCTGTCCAGTCTATCACTGATGGGCGTTGGGTTTCTTACAAGTCTTTGCTGTTGTGAATAGTGCTTCAATAAGCACACATGTACATGTGTCTTTATAGTAGGATGATTTGTATTCCTTTGGGTATATGCCCAGTAATGGGATTGCTGAGTCAAATGGTATTTCTGGTTCTAGATCCTTGAGGAATCACCACACTGTCTTCCACAGTGGTTCAACTAATTTACACTCCCACCAACTGGGTAAAAGCATTCCTATTTCTCTGCAGCCTCTCCAGCATCTGTTGTTTCCTGACTTTTTAATGATCATCATTCTAACTGGCATTAGATGGTATCTCATTGTGGTTTGATTTTCATTTCTCTAATGACCGGTGATGACGAGCTTTTTTTCTGTTTTTTGGCCACGTAAGTGTCTTCTTTTGAGAAATATCTGTTTATATCCTTTGCCCAATTTCTGATGGGGTTGTTTTTTTGTTTTTTTTTTTTTTTTTTGTATTTTTGGGGATCAGTTCTTTGAGATTTTTTTTTTTTTCTGCTAATAGAGATAGTTTTTTTTTTCCTTGTAAATTTGTTTAAGTTCCTTGTAGATTCTGGATACTAGAGCTAATATCCACAATGCAAGCATTTTAACAGAAACTTTTCTCATACTATTTTACAAAAGTTGCAGATTCCAAAACAGGTTATATGAGTTCTAAAACTGGAATAATCAATTCTCCCTAGGAGAGGATTCATTTGAAATAAGTCATTCTGAAATGCAGAAAGAAGCATGCTGGCCTGGAGAGCTCTGTATGCCCTCAGTTGTGGGAGGAAACCTGTTGATCAAGCAGTTAAGACACGAAAGTACATTTTTAAATGATGACCTAACAAAGATGAACTCCTAGTAATAGGTCTTTATTTTCTTGGAAGATCACTTGAACCCATTTTTAAGGCTTGCAAGAGGGTCAGAGACACATTTTGCAAGGGTTTCAAGACATTGGCCAGATTTGTTATATTATTAATTCTCTTAATCTCTGTGAATTTGCTTTCTGTGAATATAACAAATATGTTTGTTATATTCTTTATTCTCTTAATCTCTCTGGAAATGTTTTTTCCAAATTTTGAATATTTCTTTTCTAAGATACTGAAAGCAATCATCAGAATAAGGGCCTCAGAAATTAAGCATTCCTTAAATAGGTTTTTAGATTAAGCCATGTGATAGGCCCAGAAGTACATAAGGACAGTGAAATTCTATTTGCAGTGTCAGTGTTTCAATATTTTATGAAATTAGCAAAACTTTATTGTATTTTCTGCCTGGGTACTCAATTGAATAAAAGGCATAATAAATAAGAATTCAAAGGCAAGATTTTGTTGAGGGGGAAAATAAATTAGAAACACTATTGCAGTCATGCTCCTATATATTTTATGAATTTCATGCATTCTGTATTTGAAAGTTTGTCAAGATATGCTTGTGTTTTAAAATATAGATTAACACTGAAAGTTTTAATATTTTTCTGTTTACATACTTATTCCTTTGCACACATAAGTATGAAAATTCTGCCTAAAGCAGTTGTCAGGATATTCTCCCCCATTATAATAACTGAATAGTAAAGAAAATTGAAGAATATTTCCTAAGTTAGAGAAACAATATTGCATTCTCTAACTCTGGAGCTTTCCTTATTTTCAGGCAAATTTGTCACACATTCTCTTCTTCCATCTCTACATCTACATTTGGGAGAGTGGATTGAAATTAGTTTTGACAGGCTTGAGATTTTAGGTACACTGATGAATAAGGGAAATGGAACAGAGTCCCTTTTCCATGTTGCTGAAATTATAGGGATCCTGTCACTGCCTGACAATAAACACTGTATGACTACTTCTGAATCTGAAATGGGTGCCCCATGGTGCTCAGTTGTTCAGGGATGGATTTGGCATGCTCAGCAAAGATCTGTAAGTCAGTTCAGCGTTGGCTGGTGTTACAAAATGGGTTGGTGATTAAACTTTCACAGTTCGTGAAATTACACAGGGAAAGAAAATATGGTTTCCTGGGTTTCGGCTGATCTCCACAAACAAATAGGAAGTCACATAAGACCAGACCTATAAGCACAGTGAAACATCATAGGCTCTGACTGCCATTGCCAATGCTCATATTTTTAAGGGTGCTCAAACATCACTATCTAGGTTAGCTCCCCAGTTGCCTTTGGGCAAGGTGGCTCCCGTATCTTCCAAGAGACATATGTAATGGGAATTTAACTCTTTTGTGTTTATTCAACTCTCTTGGTAATTTTAGCCTTTTTTTTTTTTTTAACGTAAATGAGAGCCTTTTTGCAAAATTTTCCTTTTAGCATGGCCATCCAGAATTATTTCTCAACGTGTCCGCCTGAGCAATTGCATACTGATGGATATTACCCCAAGCAAAAGCAAAGTAAGAGTCCTGGACAGGTAAACCCACTGCCAAAGCAATCATACTGACAATCAGATGGTGCTTTGCAAAGCTTTACATAAATGCCTTTTCATATGTCCATTATTTTATACACTCTTCCCTACTTCCTTCCTATGTTGGCATAGTTTTTACAGACTTAACTGTCTCTGCAATTAACTTATGGAAAATCTAAAGCCATTAATAGAGATGGGTAGACATATGTCATCATTATTACTAATACAAAGTGAACACTTACTGTATACCTGTTAGTTTAATCTTACCTCATTTTATTATGACATTCCTGTGATGTATTGACAGAAATCATTATTTTCATATTTAGGTGCAAACTTAGAGATGAAATAGCTCAACTAAAAACATGCAACTTAGAATGGCAGGCTAGAATTCAAACCAAGGTTTGTCTACTTGTAAATCAGTGCCTTTACTAGTATTCATAGCAGTCGAATCTTGATTGCATATATTGATGTTCATATGTTTCTAGTCATTTAAAAATTTCTTCAGTTTGTGCTAACTGTATGGAAACCAAAAGCATCTCAGATGCTAAAACATCTGTTCAGCTCAATTATGCTCATTTCGGTTCAATTAGCATTTATTGACCACCTACTATGAGCAAAGTACTGTTCTAGGCATTGGGCATTCAGAAATACATAATTTACATCATTTTCTCTGGCCAAGGAGCTGATATAATGGGTTAAAGACTTAAGATATTATGCAACCCTGAATTTATTGAGCAGCTGTTTCCCTCCATTTGTTATGCCTCAGGAAGAAATGCCTATGTACAAATAACCTAGTAAGTCAGTTTAACTGCTTAGAAAAATTAGAAAATTATTCTTTTAATCAGTAGGCCAGTTAGAATAAGATAAATGATCAGAAATATCTAATGTTCTTAAATTGCTTCCAAATAAACTATACCTTGCAGGAAATAAGTGTTAATATAATTATTAATGATATAATTACAATTTGATCTCTTAGGTAGACATTTAATAAAATAATATTTCATGGACATGTATTTTTTAATTTTGATGCAAAGGAAAAAAGGAGTATACATATTTTAAACGTCTGTATTCTTCATCTTTTATTACTCTGAGCATACAGCTTGACTTAAATGTCACTATTATTGTTCTGGGGTGTTGAGGAGAATTTGGCAATGATATAAAGTGATGTTTGGATTTTTGAAACATGTGCTTAACTTCACTCCTTGTGTTTTGAAATAACTCAGCATATATTTTATTTATATTTAAACATATCTTAAGTGAAAGTGTTGGTTTTTTTCTGAATTATTAGAGATTGGCTAGAAACATGGCAGTGCCAAATTGATTGTTGTAATAACTGGTAGATGAGTTTGGAGAAGATAGACAAAGTAAGGGTTTATCCTTCTTTAGAATTCATTCAGTTGCATAAAGTCATTAATATCAGTCTTAAGACAATAACAGAAAATATACTATATAAAGGGTAATTACAGTAGAAATCTATGTATTCATGATATATGCACATCATTAATTTAGGTGTTGTTACATAAATTTCCAACTGATGTCAGCTTGGCTTGAAGAAGAACTTTGGGATTATGACTTCAGTATTTATTCTTTAACCATTCTGTTTTTCTGATTGTTATATTTCTAATATTCATCTGAAGATCTTATTTTTTACAGCTGGCTGGTTTCACTAAAGGTTGAACTAAACTTTTAACAGTTGTCTGTTTTCTGTTTGGAGCACAAAAATTCTGATGGGTGAGAAACCTATTCTAAGTATTAGTTTCTAATGCTGCCTTGTCTGCAGTATTGTAATCCTGCATCTCAACTGAGTTTGTGAAAAAAAATTAGAAAAGTGGTGTACATTCATTATTTTAAGGTCTTAATTAGTTTGCAAGATTTTGATGAGAAAAATCTATTGCATGATTCCCCCCTAGTTCACCACTGCAAACTCTCAATGTAGTTATGTGCTTTGTTATCTTATTATACTTCTTCAATATAGTACAAAACTAGTCATTAGACCCCTGCCATGTTCTGCAAAATTGAATGGGAACAATTTAATAGCCAGGGAGTCAGCCATGGGAAAAGACATCAAAAATGCTTTTTAAAGGGAAACACTATGGTTATCCTTTGAGAATTACACAGTAAGTGATATTTGCCCGCCTTAAACTGTTCTGTTTTTGTAGATTTGTTTTCCCCAGTACAAGAATTCTTAGATGTTGATAAACTCTACAAATTTTTCATAAATTCAAAAATATACAGGATCCAAAGACAAGAACTGGCAATATCATGGTCGCTATAGCAGCAGGCATAAGATTCAGACAAAAACAAAAGAGCTACCTACCAACTCAAGAAAAAAGACATGCTCATCTTGGTTTTTGCTAACTTTATTCAAAGCCAAGCTTCCTAGAGGCCTGAGCTGAAAAATGTGTTAGAGTGAAAATAGTTTGCCATTGTCTGTAACTTTCAATATGTTACTGTCACAATTATATTGTCAAAACTATTAAGAGCAAATACTGTAAAAGCAAAAGATCGCTTATACCTTAAGTAGACTAAACATCTTTCCCTTAACTTCTCATTTACTCCTTCGCCCAGAATTTATTGAAACCTACTATGTGGCTGATATTGTGCCAGATGTTAGCACAATTTTATAAAAGACAAGTCTCACGTTCATCATGGTGCATTATACTAAATTGATACCAAATAATGTTTTAGCCACAAGGTAATTTTCATTGCGTCATACAAGTTGTCAGTTTGAAGTTATAGCGCTAGACTCTCAGTTGTTGCTTCAGTAAATATTCACTATGGGAAAATTGTGCTGTAGGTGAACTGTAGGTGAAAAGTAGTGTTAGTGTTGTATAATAGTACACACTGGTTGGAGAATTCACTCTATCCAAAATTATAATATCCTAGGTCCTAATATAGACATTTCAACTCTCTTTTTTCATGTGTGTGCATCAAGCAATGTATTTTCTGTTCCTTCCTGAAAATTTGTCTTTTTAAATACAAACTAAATACAGCACCAAAACGCACTCTATAAAGGAAAAAGTTAATAAGATGACTGCAGCAAAATTAGAACCTTTTCTCTGCAGAAGACACTGTTAAGAAAACGAAAAGAAAAGCCACAGACTGTAAAAAGACATTTGCAAATCACATGTGTGACCAATAATTTCTTTATAGAATATATAAGGAACTTCCAAAACTCAACAATAAAAAAATAAACCAGATTTGAAAACTCTTTACCAAAATATACAGATGGAAAATAAGCACATGAAAAGATGCATCATTAGTCAGTAGGAAAATGCAAATTAAAAATACTGTTTAGTAACACTACACACTTACAAGAATGACAATTCAATAAAGAACAAAAAGAAACTGGTTATACCAAGTGCTATTAAGGATGTAGAACAATTAGAACACTGTAGAACTCTCATACATTGCTCATGGGAAGGCAAAAGAGTGAAGCCACTTTGGAGAACAGTTTGGCAGTTTCTTATAATATCAGCACTTGCTGCAGATTCAGCAATTTTACCCTTAATTATTTACCCAAGAGAAATAAAGACTTGTAGTCACACAAAATCTTGCTTAGCAGCTTTGTTCACAATCACCAAAACCTGGAAACAAGCCGGAAGTCTTTAAGCAGGAGAATGCATAAATGAAATGTGCTACATCCATATAATGTAATGTTATTCAGCAACCCCCAGGAGAATGACGAATTCATAGAGACAACAACATGGATGAACCTAAAATGCACTCTGCTGTGTGAAAGAAGTAAGACCTCAAAGGATACAGACTGTATCATTTTATATATATGACATTCTTAGGGAGTAGGGAAGCAAAACTAGGGACAATGCCATATCAGTGGTTCCCAGAAGTTAGGACTGGCATTGAGGGATTGACTGCAGGGGGACTCCACAAGGGAATATTTTTAGTGGTGGTAGAACTGTCCTGCCTTGTGATTTTGATGGTGGATACAAGACTATGTATTTGCCAGAACTCATAGAATTATACAACTACAAAGAGTGAATTTTATTGTATGTACATCAAAAAGCTATTAATGATTATAAATAATGGGGAAAAAAGCAAATGCGCAACTTTTTCTACTAAGAATCTTCATGAAGTTCATATTTTTTGACTTTGTTTTTCCATTTCAAGAAATCTGTTCTTAGGAAAGTAATCAATGTTATGGTCAAGAATATTTTTGTGGTGTTATTTATCACAGAGAAATTGAAAACATCTTAATTGTGCAATTACAGTAAGGTAGTTAAATAAATTACCATACATTTCCTATGTACAGACATTATAGTTATGTTTCTGAAGGTTAATTACAGATATAAATGATTATTCTTTAGTGATGTGTTACCAGTTTACTCTATTGACTTACCCTTTGATTATTCAAATATTTAAGAAATTTCTAGATAACTTGAAGTTTTCTTTTTTCTTTTCTTTTTTTTTTTTTTTTT
>NW_016107935.1:631110-697798 GCF_001604975.1 Cebus imitator | reverse complement strand
GACAGAGTCTCACTGTGTTGCCCAGGCTGGAGTGCAGTGGCACCATGTCAGCTCACTGCAATCTCTGTCTTCTGGGTTCAAGCGAGTCTCCTGCCTCAGCCTCCTGAGCAGCTGGTATAACAGGGTGCCCACCACCATGCCCAGCTAATTATTGTATTTTTTAGTAGACATGGGGTTTCATCATGCTGGCCAGGCTGGTCTCGTACCCTAACATCAGGTGATCCATCCACCTCACCCTCTCAAAGTGCTGGGATTACAGGCATGAGCCTCTGCGCCCCGCCACTTGATGTACTTTCTAAAGGTATACCTCATATCGAAGCTAGTCCAGATTCTTTCCTGCAGAGCTAGCTAGACAGCTAAAGGAAATGAGTAATATTATTTATGACTTTATAATCATTTCAGTTCCTCTTATGCATTTCTATCTAAGACAAAATTAGGATGGAGAAGAGAAATAGTATCTTTGACTCAAATTATTTTTCAATTTGGAATGTTCTTTTTCCCCATTTTTACCAATAATAGACCACATTATATATAAACAGTGCTCGCAATTTTCCAAATATTTTTCATTACCCTCTTTGATCCATTATCAGACCCAATAATATAATCAGAAATGATAGTACTGCCCTTCCCTCCAGTTATGGCAGGTATCTTAGGTCTAAATAAGCTTAGTAATTTCCCAAGATCACATTTTGGTAAGTGTCAGAAGCAGAACTGAAATGTAGATGTCCCAAATACTCATCAAATATTCTGTCCATTATAATGCACTGTTAATTTGCTCCAATATTTTCCTCTTGAAGAAGTATTTTCTACATTGCAAAGGCCACTTATTAATTTCATTATTTTATTCTGGATTCATCTTTTGAAAATTATGCAGAGCTTTTCTGTAAAACTCTCTTGAGAAACAAGGTTTCCACATTAAGGAGATGTCATCAGATCATATTTTGAGATGTTGTAATGTTCCTTTTTCTTATACATCTTCATGGACAAGAATTCCTCCCCCTGTTGATTTCTGAGGCATGGACTGTCTCTGGAAAAATTGGGATAATTATACCTCAAAAGAAACATACAGAAAAGAGTCAGTGCCACAAAACAGAGCTCACATCAGAGGCAATAATTCTGAAACTCAGTAATTCATATGCAGGAGCCTGGCATGTAGAACAGTGCTTTGTAGATCCCACATTGCTCCCTTCAGATAGCAAGAAGGAAAGCCAAAGGACTAGAGTGTAGAGTGTTAGCATAAGCCTGGTTCCCACACTACTGGCTTCCTGGATCAGAAAGAAGGAGCTGGGAGGATGTGGAGAAGACAGTAGATGGTGAGAGTCCCTGGCCCCACTCACCCTCCAGGTGAAATACTGGGCTGAGAAAATGACATCTATGGAAATTTCAGATAGGTTAAAAGGAAACTGAAAGCAGAGAAAATGGTTCTCTGTGTTTAGACACAGAGTGGGCCTGAGCTAGCTGCTACCCACCCTCCAAACCAGGTCTTCCCAGGCCTGTTTATGATGTGGGGATGGTCCTGAAATCCCGCATGCCCCTGTGTGGGCTGTGGAAATGCTGACTGCACCAGGAAACTAGAAATTGCTTGGGGTCAGGTGTAGGCAGCTGTAAAGTAGTATGTGGACCAGAAGATGGGAAAACTGTGTCATGGACCCTGGAAATTGGCAGTAGTTGCAGGTGCACTTTCAAGACTAGGTAATAATACACAAAGACCAATTTGATGGAAATAGCTTAGTTGGAGAACCAGCAAAATTCACACAACAGTGTCCGTTATTGTTACATACATGTTTCTCTAACTGTTGGCTGCTGTCCAGAGAAAATGAAAAAAGAGACAGAGGAGAAACATTGAAAACCTGAGATTGAGTTAACTCTGAAACATTAAGTTTTAGCATCCAATGCTAAGTTACTATAAATGGATACCTTCTTAACCTGTTCTCATCCACCCTGACTACCCAGCAAAAAGTCTTATCAACATGTTGGCATCATTTTTAGAAACAAACAAACAAAGTGTTTTTTATGTATAGTAATTCTCAAACTTTTTACACAAATATAGAATAGTAATTGCTTCCTCCTGGAATGTGTGACTGGACCTCCCCATCCCCTGCAATGTCCCTACCCAAATCTTATGTTGAATTCTAATCTCGAATGTTGGGAGGAGGATCCTGATGGGAGGTGATTGGATCATGGAGGGTGATATCCCTCTTGCTACTCTCTTGACAGTCGGTACGTTCTCATGTGATCTGGTTGTTTAAAAGTATGCAGTATTCCCCCACCGCCTTCCTCCTGACTCGGCCCTGTAAGTTGTAACTGCTTCACCTTCTGCCATGATGTAAGTTTCCTGAAGCCTCTCCAGCCATGCTTCCTGTACAGCCTGTGGAACCATGAGCCAATTAAACCTCTTTTCTTTATAAATTACCCAGGTAGTTCTTTATAACACTGTGAGAATGAACTAACACAACCACTAAGACATGTTGTTAGATTTTTGATAGATTTGTTGTTTTTGAGCAACTGCAGTTTGTTCCTAAATCATAGAGTCTGTTTCTGCTGTTTCCTGTCTCCTCTCAACGTGACACATAGTACTGTATTCATGTGCTAAATGTGTGATCATACTTACACTTTGCTGACTTTCCACTTGATGGAGCCTTCTGTAGCCAGATATATAAATTGTCCTGAGAGAATAGAATGCTTGAGTATCAGTAGAGCATCATGATTAAGAAACATACTCTGGAGCAAGGTCTTCCGTGTCCAAATTCAAACTCTACCATTTACTTGTGTTTGTTCCTACACAGAATATTTAACTTATCCAAGGCACAGTACCTGTATTTATAAAGATAGTTCCCACCTAAGACGGTTCTGAAGTTTAAATGAATTAATATGGGTAATTTACTTGGAGCAGAAACTGACATCTATTAAGTGCTATACATGTGTTTACTGATATTAATGCTTTGAGGGTGAAATAAGCTAATACTCATAGAATATAACAGTATGTTTCTGGGTACATCTTAGGTGATCAAATTGTTAGCTACTATTATTACATTATTGTATGTTGAAGAACTTTGTATAGCTACTCAGTTAGGCTTCTGAAACAAACAGTTCACCTGCCATGTGGATGCAATTTTAGCTAACTCCTGGCCTTTGTAATCATGTTTATTTGGAAATATTGTTTATTATTATTTATTTGTTATTGCTATTACTTCTTGTCTAAAGTATTTTCTTTTTAATGTCTCTGGATTTTCCTCCCATGCTCACTTTAGCCTTTGCTCTTATGTTCTCTTTCTTTACCCCTATCAGCTCTCAGAGCTTCACTGGTTTTCACTCTGTGAGCATCTTTATTATACTTTTTGCCTGTGTTTGTGTAATTTAGCTCATCATACATTGTACCGTTTTTGCTGAATGTCCCTACTTTAGTCTGTACCTATGTGGCCTTATATTCTATCAGTTCCTCCCATCTCTCCATTCTGAACTCTTTCATCTGCTTATCTTTTTTATGTTTGAAAAGCATTGTTCAATTCCACCCCATGACATGATGCAGTTCCAAACTAATCAAGGTGTTTACTCTTCTGGGCTTGCTCCCCCAGTGGTAGATTTACTGACGAGCTGACGATGAATTATGCAGAGTCCCTTATTCATGGTTTGGTATTATATAAAAGTAACAGTAAAGAGAAAGATATGTGTGAGATATGAACCAGAAAGCAACACAACTTATAATGAGTAAGAACCGAGCTTATTACATGTTGCAGATCTGGTTTCCAAACCCAGCTCAGACACTGACTGTGTAAGGCAAAAACTTTGAGCAAGCTTTTGAACTTCTCTATGCCCCAGGAGTAACAATAGTGCAAAAATAATGATATTAATATGAATTTTTAGTGAAATACTGCATGTGATGTAGTTATCCAGAATTTAGTCCACTCTAAGCTTTCCCAAATACCAGATGCTATTGTTATTTTATTGCAGTTGTTGTTGTTTTTGTTATTATTATTATAATATTTGACATCAAGTTTCTTTATGTATCTTCCTATATGTGTAAGCTAAATAGACAAATATGCTTCCGATTCTGAAATTATCAAGCAGGGACATGAATCGTGTTGTTGGCAATATTAGGATGTTGTAAATAGCTTCTGTTTTGCCCTTAGCTTTTGTTCCATATTTTATTGGTTTTGAATATAAACATTTCCCTAGCTGATTAGGGTCTCAATCCAGATGTGGCCAGGGGCTACTTGCTTTTGAGGATATAACATTTAGATTTAAAAAATGGAATTAAATGCATATGAGTTCCACTAAATTTGCTACGTACTGTCTGTTGATATCTTACTCAGCTGTGGGCAAGCATTTAATCAAGGTTTATTGGCATTCTTTTCTTAGATTTAAATAGGACATAAAATTTTATGACATGTAGAGTATTTTCGATAACTGTTTCATTATTTTCCATAGTGTAATAGCATACAAGAGGAAATATCAATAAAGCACCCAGTATGCATTATTTTTGGATGAGTAAGGTAGTTTGAAGGTTGTATCATAACAAAATGTTGGTCTACTTTTCAAATTATACTGTGGATTCTTGGTTTTCTAGGTTTTTTTTTTCTTTTGTCTTTCTATTTGTTCATATCTTTATTTTTTTCTTTTCTTTCTTGACACCTGTACTCTGGGGTCAGAAACTAAGAATTATAGACTATGCTGTTTGTTTATTTTTATAAAATACACATGCTATTGATATTTTAATTGGTATGTACATTTGAACTGAAAAAATAAACCTTCTTAAATGATCTTCAGTATATTTACATGTTAAGAATCTTTGCCATGTTCAAATGCTTTTGATTCTGCCGAGAATAGGCAGGTATTAGAAGAGTAGTGTGAACTGTAGCCAGGTTCTATTCATATGACTCTCTATGTCACAGGCCCCAGAATCACTGGCAAGCAAAACTGAGTGATAAATGTGATTCCAGAATTCTACTTCTACATATATACCCAAAATAATTAAAAACAGATATTCAAACAGGTGTATGCACATGCATATTCATAGCAGTAGTATTCACAATAACCAAAATATGAGACCAGCTCAAATGTCCATCGACAGATGAATAAACGAATTTCGGTATATACATACAATGGAATATTGTCCATTCATAAAATGGAATGAAGTTCTGAAACATGCTGTAAGGTGATTGTGCCACCAAAATACTATTCTTAAAGGAGCCAGATGTTAAAGATCACAAATGGTATGTTTTAATTTATATAAAATATTCAGAATAGATAAATCCATAGAGACACACACAAAGAATGTAAATTGGTAGTTTCCAGAGGCTGCAGGGAAAAGGTAACAGAGAGAAACTGCTCAATGAGTATGGAACTTTACTTTGGAGTGATTAAAATATTTTGTTACCATTGTGGATGTGCTAAATGCCACTGAAGTGTTTACTTTAAAATAGTTAATTTTATGTTATGTGAATTTCATTATATTAAATTATTTTTTAAAATCCCAAGTCACATGGTCAAAGCAGCACCATGTTCCATTTTCCCAGAATTATAACTGGTTTAAGTAAGTCTACTCCAGGAGGAGAGAACAGGGAGTTTGCTGTTATTGATCCCAGGGAGGCTGGTGAGTACTGGGAGTAATTTTATAGAGTCTTTATGAAAGATGAATTCAATTTCCCTCTTAAATATATTCTATTTTATTATGACATTAGATTATCCGAGCTTGTGAAAATCACTTTTAATGGCTAAGCTTTGGAACTATGTGGGGCTTTATTTTCCATGCTTGCCTGAGATTTCTGTGGTCTCATTGATCCATCCAAGACAATAAAAGCAGGAAAGTATAAATGTTCCTCTTTTGAGATGGAGTCTCTCTGTACAATGGGAAGATAATTATACCTATGTATATGAGCAGATGAGGTTATTTAGGCTCAAGTGCTTTATTTTTGGCTGTTAAATGGTTTAGATTAGCCAACCATGTCAATAAAAAGATCTGTATAATTATAAATGTTTTAATATTTTATGTAAACCAATCTATGAAACTGTTGATAGTCATTTGTACACAAATATGAATAGTAAAGCCAAGTGCTTTTCATGACTGTGACATAAATATCTAGATTTCAGATCAAGACCATTTGTTTTTTTGTGGTATATGCCTTTGCAAAGACATTTTTTGAGGTTCCTGTATGATGAGAGATCACCATGTGTTAGACACCTTGATATATATGTTAAATAAATGATTCCTCATGTTATTATTTTATTCCTACAAATGAAATAATTGAGGTTCAAAAATATTAAGTGATATCCTTAAGCAAGTAAATGTTGGTAGCTACAATTCACCTTAATACACTTAATCGAGTCTGGCTAGACACATTTCAGCTGAGACCTCATTGTGCAGCTTTTTTTTTTCTTGCAAGATTTCTTTTAAAATAACTCCCGCAGGACTTACAGGATGCTTATGACTATTAGTTTGACTTCCCTAAGGTTCTGATCTGTTTGTTCACTTTTCTGAATTAGCCTATATAGGCAAACTATCAAAAGGTTGGTATTGGTGGGAGTGTTGACATTAAAGTGTACTGAGGGAATAGGCATATAAACCTCGAAATAGATTGAGACTAAAGAGAGAATTATTGGAACTGGTCTTTCAGCTTGATTACCTGCTAGAACCTCTATTACTTCTCATCATATGCTTGAAAAGCTTTATTTGTACCTCAAGGGCAATGAGCCTGGCCTCATTTACAAATATAAATGCAGATATTAGCTGTGCACTATCTTCTCCTTCAGGCAGTCTTGTTGACTGTCAGCTTCTTTTATTTACTTCCTCAGGAGAAGAATATCCATCTCCTTGGAATTAGACACAACATGGTTAATGGGAGAAGCAGAAGTTTTAGAGTCAGAGAGTTTGGATTTGCTTCCCAGCTAAGGCCCGTGAAAGCATGAGCAAAGTTTCCTCTCTAAGCTTCTGCTCTGAGTCCTCACCTGAGAGATGAGATGGATCACACCTGCAATTCAGAGTTTCTTCTGAGGACTCAATAACATATGCAAAGCCTAAGTGATATATGCAAAACAGAGTGCCTTGCACAAGGAGATATTCAATAAATACTAGTCCCCTTCACATTTATTTTTTTGTTCCAGCCAGATCATGACAAGAGAATTTCAAAGCCATAAAGTCACACAAACAAAACTGCCTATCTCCTATAGTTGACATTTCACATTTTATGTTCTTATTTCAAACAATAAATGATGTCACTATTCTTTGTGTCCTCTGTTTTTATGAGGAGACTGTGAATGGGGGGAATAGTGAGAGTTATTATCTATAAAAGAGGGATATTTGAATTCTAGTAATAGCAAATAAATAACCTGAGAGTTTTAAGAAGCTATTGTAGTCATTTGAGATATTTTTCCATTACTTAGAAATTATCCCTTTCGTCCTAACATCTGTTGATTATAAAATTCTATTATTTTATAGTTTCTGAAAAATCATTTTCTATGATATGGTATCAAAGGATTGTAAATAGTGTTTATAGAAAGGCACTGAGACAATTTTAGTTTTGGATAATTTACCACTATGAAAAAAGAGAACAAAAGAGTCATCGTGTGATAATCTTGCATAAGGTTGCATATTTGGAGGTGAAAGTACCCAAAACAAAATTAGAATGATAATTTTTTTTTTAATTTAGTAGATTAGAATGCTCAACACAAATTGTGGTTTCAGGTGAATGGACAGCTCTGACTTCCACTTTGAAGAAAAGTATGTACTTGTTATATATGTTTGTCCATAATACATCTGCCACATCCATCTTCAGCCATCTATGGCTAAATTGTTTCTGAATGCCAGCTTTGTCCCTATGAAGGACTACAAATGGGAGTTCTGCTGTAGTATCTACCTTTCTAAATGCCAAATTATCTCCTAGAAGTTTTTGTCTGATGTAAATATTGTGAATGGCTGAAGAAAGTATCATTTTTTCTTGTACTTTAAACTGCAGTAATAGATAAAACAATGAGCCTAACTGTTCCTTGGACTGGATTTGATTATGCATTAATCACCAACTGTCTTGATCTGGTTGATTGTAGGAGAAGATGTATCAGGAAGTCTTTGCCCATTACCACCTCCTCCTGAGAGGAAGGCTTGTGAAATTCCCTGCCGAATGGACTGTGTGGTGAGCGAGTGGACAGAGTGGTCATCCTGTTCCCAGTCCTGCTCAAATAAAAACTCAGGTGGGAAACAGACCAGGTCAAGAACTATCCTGGCATTGGCTGGGGAAGGTGAGTAACAGAAAAGATTTTCACCCTAGATTCATTAGCTCAATTATTATAATTTCTTCTCATTGGTGATAGAGAAGTTTATGTGGAGGAAGTAGTCACACATAGATGATATCTCTGTTCCCTGAATCCACATTTACAGTTTCATTTCCATCCATGGTTTTTGCTTTGATCCTCTAGTTTAACTCTGTTTGGTTCACCTATTTACATGAACTGCTTTACCACACACCTGTATATGGGCCATGGCAATCAGATGGATGTTATTTTGCAATACCCTTCTTAGACAAGGAAACAGTTTGGGTGACACGCATCCAAACTGAAGAGAGCTTGTGCAGTCGGGAATATAATTAGACTATGTTTAGTAAAAAAGAGCTGCAAATTAAGAATCAGGAGACATAGCTTCTCAACTGGGAACTGCCACTAACATCTGCAAACTACCTGATTCCTGCATGCTGGTATTCTGTTCTGTCATGCCAGCATTCTGCAGGAGGGGGGCACAGCATGAAGGCTGTGAAAATGGCTTTGAAGAAGCTAAAAAGTGCTATGAGAATATAAGCGGGTGACATCAGAACAAATTAGAGGAGAGGCTGTTCCTGTAATTCATGGTGATGATCTCTGTCCCCAGCACACGTGATTTCTTTCATCCCCTGCCTTGGCTTTTTCTGCCCATGGCTCAGTTAGAACAGCAGGATAGTATGGCCACTGGCTGTGAGGAACTACTTTTTAAGTAAGTTTCTGTCCTTTGATCCTGAGAAATGGGGCCAGGGTCAAGATAAATGAAGATTTTCATATTCTTAAAGTAAAGTTGCTTCCTTCTCTTTTCTTTTATGTTTCTATAAGGGGTGAGTGGGAGTCAGTAGTATTTAATGGTAAGAAAAAAAAAAATCAAGAACAACAAAACCAAGGTCACAAATCTTGAACATTTGGCCTACTGTATAAAACATTAAAATGTGGAAGAGTAGGAAAAAATTGATACTTTAGCTAAATACCACTTTGTATATGGATAAAAAAATGTGAGAAAAGGACAATAATGAAATCGGATTGTCTGAGTCATCCAAGAGTCTATGGATGCACATATGTCTGGACTTCGTGCCAGGGGATAGCACATTGTCAGGTATTATTTCAGAGTTTAAGGAGAGGCTCTCTTCTCCAAACTTTAACACATATTTCTGTATTTTTCAAATTGCAGTGAAATGCACTGCTTGATGGAGGATGAGTGTCTTAAAATGGTTTTCTTAGAAAACTAATGCCTCTCTTAGGAAAGGAAGACCATGCTGCATAAGTGTGTGTGTGTGTGTGTGTGTTCCAGATAATATCACTTTGAGACCATAGACTGTTCTAACTAATACATGAAGCATAAAAATATTTTTTGAAAAACAGGTTTCTTTGAAGTTTATCTCAGAGATACATGCGGCAGTGGTGGGCAATAGAGTCAATTCATTTTGTAATCTAATTGACGTGGACTGCTGCTTGTTATTTAGTGGAAAAGGGTGCACTATATTATCCTCAGGGGTTGCTCAGGACACATATCCCTGTTCTTAGATTGGGAAGAATGGCACAGTGGCTCAGGTCTTTGGAAGGCTGTGTCTGCAAAGCTGTCTCTCTAGACCATTAAAACAGCAGAAAAAACAAAAACAAGAACAACAACAGCAACAACTATGTATTATCTTTTGTTCTTATTTTTATCAGGTGGAAAGCCATGTCCCCCTAGTCAGGCCCTCCAAGAGCATCGTTTGTGTAATGACCATTCCTGTATGCAGCTTCACTGGGAGACGTCACCTTGGGGCCCTTGTTCTGAGGACACATTGGTAACTGCCCTTAATGCAACCATTGGCTGGAATGGAGAAGCTACATGTGGTGTAGGCATTCAGACTCGGAGGGTCTTCTGTGTCAAGAGTCATGTGGGACAAGTGATGACCAAAAGGTATTATTAGTCTGTTACTGAAAACACATTTATTTCATGTTGAGTATTTTTAGTTGAAAGCATTTATCATGAAATAGATATTTCTGGGTCTCTGATAGAGTAAGAGGGTTTTTGTTGCTGTTTGACTGTTAAAGATTAAAACATGAGCCTCAGACAAAGATAAACACAGTTATGATATGTATCACTGGTGCATTTATAATAGTAGTAATATATCAGTTCATGGATAAAAATGAATAGTGTCCACAAACATTGAATGCATTTGAAGAATTAAACCAATTTCCTAGAGCCGATCTCCGTATTTTTTACTCTTCTCAAATCACATAAAGACCAGGTCAACATAATGGTAGATTCTGTGCTTTGAATTATATTGTTGTGTCTTACACTTCTTTAGATGCCACGGATCTTTCCTGCAGTAAGTAGATACAGCCATACGGCCATTCTAACTGGAATAATGAATCCATGCCCTTAAGTAGCTTACAATCTCATGCATGTTATATTGTCTGTACATGGGAATATAAAATTTTTTAAAGACGGTAGGAAAATATGGGCTTGGAAACTAGGATATAGATATCAAAAGGATCAAGAACAATTGCAAATGATGGGAGGAAAAAAATAATAAAGAACTGGCTGTGGGAGTTTTATCACTAGACCAAATGCGGCGATATATGTTTTCCTCAAGTCCCTGTGGGAAGGCTGGTAAAGAAGAAAACAGAAGGGCCCTGTGCCTTATAGAGAGGCTGTGTGACTGGTCTGTCTGGAGAGATTCCCAGTGGCCGTATTTGGAGACTTCATTCTAGGAACTGGGTATGGGCCACTAAGATGAGCTGGTGCCAGCTTTGGCCTAGTGTCATAAGCTAGGCAACATAGAGTGCTTCCCCAGGAATTTTCAGGCCGGGAGAATGAAATTCACTTTTTTCTGTTCATGATACTCTCAGCATATGAGCTGAGAGTTGCTACAGACAGAGTCAGGTCTGGTGGAAAAAGCAAAAGGAGAGATTCATGCTGACCCTCAGAAAGAAACATGCAGTGGAACAAATCCTGGCAGCACTGAATGCTGTGGTCCTGTCTCTACTGACTATATCCTGCACTCCATGGCAAAGTATGAAAATGCATTCAGTGTTCTGCCTAATTCAATTTAATGTGTTTCTCTCATAAGCAATGGCAACACTGAATAGTTTCATCTGGGGAACCATGGTGAAGGGCCCTGGGCCTGATCCACACTGTCATGGAAGCCACTTTGGCCCTGTGTAAGGCAAGTCATACAAGCTCCATTAAGGGAAATGAACTATTTATAGCAAATAGAGTGCAGACCGGCCAGACACTGGCCAGAGCTGGTGTTAGAGCATCTGATGAGCAGATGGTTTTGCAAATACACATGGAGACATGTATTTGCAAGTCATGCTGTGACTTGAAGGGCAGCATAGCCTGGAACATCTCACCTTTCCCTCTTCCTAAATGTGACTCCCAGAGTGCTGGGATTAGGTGTTCTTTCTTGTTGCAGCCCCAGTTTAATAGTTTTTGTCAGGTAGTTAGTATAAACATTTCTGGAATTTATGAATGAACTAAAGCTATATGTGATATATGTTATATGAGTGATAAGGTTTGACAAGGATTGGATATGAAAATCAAGGGAAACTGACGTTTCTCTTTTGCTTCAAAAAAAACATGCTTAATCTCCTGTGATAAATTTTGTTAAAGGGGACTATCATGAAAAGTAATCAACATGTCTTACATATGACCTGCTCTTTTTAGCTCATAAATATTGTTTTTTTGCTCTAGAACCTAACTCTATATTGGTAGCAGTGTTTTTGGAAATGGCAACTTGTATCAGTTGTATTTATCAATTTACGTGGTAGCCATATCACCAGATGGATTGATTGGACCAATGAATCAGTGGAAGTTATAGACAAATATGGACAATAACATAAGTCATGAGGTTATGGTAAAATTCTGAAAGTTTTATAAAAGTGTTATGCAGACATGGGAACTCCTTTTATCTGAGAAGGATTGAAGCCTAGGTAGTGTTTATTTTTATGATCTAAATTTTCAACTGCTTAAGAAAAGATGCACGAAAGATTAGGATGAATATACCAATAAAAATAAGTATGGCTTAGATGTAGGACCAATCCTACATAAAATGCAGCAAAGCATTATTCTTCATAGTGATGAAAAATTTTAGCATGCCTGAAGCCTGATCTCCCTTCCACAAAGCTTTTCATCTTTGAACCACCATGACAGGAAAAATCTACTGGACATGAATGTAATGTCTTTATTTTTTAGCAAAGGGGCATTAGAATTGAGACTGATACCTATTCAATATATTATCATCATATTTTAAAGGGTTATTTGGATGAAAAAGTTGAGCTATATGTTCCAATCAACATCTATTTCTTCTTGTATCATCATTATTACTTTGAATAACAGTTTTGTGAAGGTTTCTGAGCACATCAGCTTACTCAAATGTTAAAGACGATTCGAGAAAAAAAATTTCAGGAACAGAAGTTTATGGTTTAAAACATAATTCATAAACTAATATGCATTTGTTTGAAAATGTATATAAGTGAGACTAACATAGTATTATTACAGTAAATCATCTCCAGTTTTGCTGTGGTTTACCAACACAGAAAAATCGATCGCACAGATGTTTTCCCCAACATACACAGGCAAATATAAAGACATTGCTAATTACTTTCTGTACTGTTAATGAGGCTGGAGACTTAACAACCTAGTTTTAATTCTTACGGTATGTCTCCAAATAATCCTGTTAAACATGAGCAGCCTGGGTTGACTTTAATGAAATTAATTAAAATTCTTGAGGTTAATGAGATTAATTGAGCCAAGAAAATAATACCTACTGTCCAGCAAATCACCCAGGGAGATTATCAGCAATATAAAGTATCCTTTGCTATGCCTCCAGAAATATACTTTTGCTCTTTTTCACATGAAAGCCATTGCAGTGGGAAAAGATACCCTGTCATATATGAAATCTTTGGGATGAGGATAGTGAAATGAAAAGGAAGAAGAAAATATCCTAGAGAAAGAGTGGCCTTCAGAAAACACAGAAGGAAGCATGTCTCATGGAATGTGTGGGTCAAATTAATGTGTTATATCTTCAAACACACTGCACAGAGAGGCACAGAGTTTCTTGCAAGTTCTTGTGTCCCTGAGTTGGTGTTTTGGTTTCCATGTAATTGTGCTGGTGAGACTGTTACCATTGTATGAATAATAGAACTGATGATATTAGCAAATGAAAACTGGTTAGGCACAACTGAACCAGAGAGAGAGCTTATTGGGATCTTCCTGAAGTTGTGTTTGGTTTTGTTTTACTATTTAAGGCTTTTCTCTCCCCAGTGACAGTGTATAAAAAATAATAAAGATTGAAAACATATTTCTGAAAGCCTTTGAAAGTTCCTGATAAGGTACTTTCTGCCTTTAATGCGAAAACAACTGGCATTTTGTGAGATATAGTAATAAATAGCTCCATTTAAACATTTAATGTTTAAAAATCTTGGCAGGTTTCCCCCATCTAGCTGAGTGAGATGAATATGCCAGTTCCTGGGTCAGATGACTAATCATGGAGACATAGCTTAAAAAAAAAAAGAAAAAAAAAAGCAGATCTTTGTAGCTCAATTTGATGCATTTCAGCACAGTGTGTATAAGAAGCTAAAGCCTACAATATGGCCAAGAGACAAGAGTTGTGGAACATTCCAGTGCAAGTCCAGGAAAACATTCCAGTGCAAGTCCAGGAATTAATTCCCTTTTATGGAGAGCATTGCTAATCCAGAATCAGAGTATTACATGAAAGCAGGAAGTTAAATTTTGACAAAAGGCAAAGGGCCATATATGCTTACTAACTAAAAAGTGAATCCATCTGTTTCTCTGGGTTTCAAGGCTTTCGTTTGGTTGTAGAAATAGCTGGAGAAATAAGCCTAATATTCCCAAGGGATTTATTTGTCTTCAGGCTTCAATAGCACAGAATACTCTTCAGTCATTCACTTACTGTTACTAAACATTTACACTGAGCTAAATACAGCATTTTTAAGACATGGTATAAAATGGAATTCTACCATCAAGGCACTCAAAATTAGCATATGTATAGCATGCACACACATAGACAGCAGCAGCCCAAAAGTTATCAAAAGTCTTTTCTCTGTCAGTAATAATACAGCGATACAGAAAATAAACTTTACCGTTTTTAGAAGTTGGGGAGCACTTAGGTTGCTAATAGCCAAAGACTGTATTTTTGAAGACTAAGAGAAAATTTATGGAAATTGGAAATGTGACGATGCATGAAAGGGTAGACAACATGTAGATAAATAGGAACAGAAAGTTGAATCCCTGAGGAAAAGGAAAATCTCATTGGCAGGGGAAATGACAAAAAGACAATTTCATTTGCAGGAAAATATTTGACCCTTATCAAACCAGAAATAACTTGCATTTCCAGGAAAGCCCACAGTTCATGTCTTCTGTAATAGCACTGTAACCTAAACTTGACCTTTGCCCTTGAGGGAACAATACTCTTTCTCTCTTTGGGGCTTAAGACAGGAAGAGAGAGAAAGGGCTATATCAGGGAGAGTTCAGGTATAACCCCATGAGTGTTTTTGGTGAGTGATGCCAATGAAGGGTCAATAAAGTTGACAATATCAGTTCCCTAAAAGAGATTAACTCCTATTCCTAATCGATGTGGATGAAATTCCTGAGATGTTAGCAACTCTCTATAGAAAGCTTGAGTTTTGCACCACAAATGTTCCCAGGCTGTTTTGTGAATGTATGAGTATTGGGTGGGTCCATGTGGGATCCCTTCTGACTCCTGGGCACAAAAGAAGTTGGTGCCACTCAAGTTGTGCTTTCATTCCCAGCTGTCTAACAGGAGAGATTGGAGAGGAATTAGAATAAACAACAGTTCAATTCATTTTTAGAAGACCTTAAAAAATGAATAAAGGACTTGAGAATGATTTTAGTGTTTTCCTATCTTGGCTAAAGTATGATATAAATTTTCCTGACCAGAATAGCTTGTTTAACACTATAACCTCATAATGACATCCATCTTTCTTTCTCTTGTTATGCTCATTGAATTAATGATTTGATAGAAGATTTTTGTGTGTATCTTTGTATTAAAGATAGTTAATGCCACTAATAAGAATTAATTTATTGAGCAAGTTTTTGTAAGTATATATCTTTTAATTTTAGTTTTTTTTAATCAAAGCGTTACATGTTTTATTGTGGAAGCAAAATAGTAGAGGGACTGATGGTGGAAAGCAGTAGGTTCTTAACAACCTCCTCCTCCACTTCATATCCTACTTCCTTAACACAACCACTTTTTTAAATCTTAAGTTTTTGTTTTGAAATAATTATAGATCCCCAGCAACTTGCAAAAATTGTACAGAGAGATTCTATGTACCCTTCACTCAGCTTCTCCCAGCTGTAACATCTTACATTATCATAGTACATTATCAAAACCAGAAAATATATTTATATAGCACAACCACTTTTTAACAGTTGCTGATTTTTTTTTTCTGTCTCTCTCTGAATTTTGATTGGGAAAACAGACACACAGTTCACCAATTGTAACTATTAAAAGGTAAACAGTTGGAAGCCTTATGCCACCTTGGCTCACATTCACCCACTTCCCTCCTCCTTCCCAGTCACCGACAACCATTTTATTCGTTCCTCATCTACCTCCACTGTGTCCTTATGTGAATACAAGCAAATGAGGTACATATTCCTGTCCATTCTCCCTTTCTGGTGTTTACCTCCTAACTCTAAATGATATATTTTTCACAGATCAGCCATGTAGCTCTGCATTTATCAATTGAAAATTGTCATTCCTTGATTTGCTCCCATGAAAGTAATCAACCTTAGCTCCTTTTCACTAGTTCTTCTCCTGACTCCTCCCAGAATGTTGGCATTCTGTTGGTTGGTTACAATAGTACTTTTGATCAATTTTCTTAGAACTTTTCAAAGTTAGTTTGGGCTGCTATAACAAAAATACCATAGACTGGGTGGTCGAAACAACAAACACATTTATTTCTGACAGTTTTGGAGGCGGGGAGTCCGAGATCAGGGTTACCTCATGGTTGAATTTCAGGAAAGGCCCTCTCCCTGGTTTGTTGATGGCTACCTTTTTGTGTCTTCACATGGTGGAGAGCACAGAGAGAAAGCCAGCTACCTGGTGTCTCTTTTTATAAGGATGCTAATGCTATTCATAAGAGCTCCACCATCATGATCTAATTACCTTCCAAAGGCTGTACCATGGGATGTTTTTACCTTGGGGGTTAGGTTTCAACACACAAATTTGGGGAGGGACACAAACGTTTTGTCCATAATGACTTTGTTTCTTATTTCATTTGTCTGTAGATCAACTCTCTGAACACCTGCTTTGTTGTAGGAATCCAGTGTCCATCCTCTCTCCTCTTTCTAGCTCCCGTCTTGTACTCTCTGTGACAAGAATGATGTTTTGGAACATTTTATCCTAAAACGTATTCTTCTGTGTTTTGTCTATGCATTGCTTCTAAAATGGTAACACTATGAAAATGCTTTCAGGTTTATAATTATATAAGTTCATGAGATCTGATGTCAGTCAAATTCCTCTCCCTTCTTAGATTTTTTTTTTCCTTTTTGCTCTAACAGTTATTAGTTTCTGTTCTGTCCTCCTTTCCTCCCTCCCTCCCTCCCTCCCTCCCTCCCCCCCCTTCTCCTTCCCCTCCCTCCCCCCCTCCCCCCTCCTTTTCTTTTTTTTTTTTTTTTTTTTTTTTTTTTTTTAATAGACGGGGTCTTGATTTATTGGCCAGGCTCTGGAGTGCACTAGTGTTAGTGTGATCATAGCTCACTGCAGCCTCCAATTCCTGGGCTTTAGCAATCCTCTGGCCTCACACTCCCAAATAGCTAGGACTGCAGGCATGTACTCCCATGCCCAGCTAATATCTTTTATATTTTTTTGTAAATGCAGGATCTGTCTGTGTTGCCCAGGCTAGTGTGGCCTCAAGGAATACTCCTGCCTTGGCATCCCAAAGCCTTGGGATTACTAGTTTCTTCTCTTACTTTTCCTTTGTGTTTGAAATTTGGACAGTCCCCATATTTGCATATTGGTCATTTTGTATATACTTCCTCTTTTTTCAATCTGAATTATCATCCCTTTTTCAACTTTGTGATAGTTTAGTCCATTATTTTTTCATCAATTTTGTCTTTTCCATTATTCTCTGTTCTCTCTTACAATACATTCATTGTCTGTTTAAACTTGCTAGACTGGTGTTTTTTCAATCATAGTATTTTCAAGTGCTTTGTCTCCATGTGGCTTTGGGTCCGTTACTTATCATTTCAACACCTCAGCTTACCATATGAAAAAGAAGATTATAATTCTTGTCATTGCTGTTAAGAGTAACTGAAAGAATGTAAGCAGAACACTTAACTCAGCTCTGGCTACTTGATACAAAACTCACACTATTAAACTTTATACACACTGCATCTCTGTTCTTTATATGAAACTTATGGGAAACAGAATTTAAAAACCAAATGTATGATGCAAAGTACCTTTCTGTTTTTCTTCTTGGTGTAATGCTGTTGTAGAATATAATAAATGTGATTTTTAGACCTCACTACTCTAAAAACAAGCAAGCAAGCAAGAAAACAAATGAAAATTTGCTTGCTATTTTCTGAGACTTTATTTTTTCCAAATAATTGTGAATCCATTAACTATTTACATTACTTTCTTCCCAAGTCTGGACATTAAATTAATTATCAGCAAAATCATAAAAGTAATATCTTTTTCTTGTTAATGCTAGTTAGTACATTTGTTATTTACAGGCTGTCATAAGTTGCTTCTTTCATCTTTTCAGTCTACATGTTCTATAGAAATACTTGTTAATTATTTAAATAATCTAGAATTCTGTTAATGATCAAAGATTCCTGGCATTTTTAAGCAACCTTCAAAGATTTTTGTTTATTGCTTTTATAATCCTTTCTTTTGTCAAATATTGCTAATTTTATATATCACCCCGAATAAAACATTTAAAATGGTATTTCAGTCTTTTCCTTCTGAAAAAGGTAAAATGAGTTGTTGCTGTTGGTGAGACACTTTCTTGGACATCTTTTATTGGTTTCAGAGGTTATTCTTTTCCTGGTGAAGTGAAAAGTTACTTGTGTCTCTGGGTCAAGAGAGCTGAGGTCTACTTCAGGCTCTGGCTCCAGCTTTGAGCACTTGGGCAAGCAGCTTCACCTCCAGGAGTCTTTCTTCCCTCACCTGTTAAAGGAACATGAGGCCTTAATATTTTCTGTTCTAAAATCCTATAGTTCTTTGTTCAACCACTTAGTCTCTCAAAGAGTCACTGACATGGTCTGTTCACATTGACAGATGTCCAGATTCTACTCGACCAGAAACCGTGCGCCCCTGTTTTCTCCCATGCAAAAAAGACTGTATTGTTACTGCTTTCAGTGAGTGGACACCCTGCCCGAGGTTGTGCCAAGCAGGTAGGTTGATGCTGCCTTGTTAGTGCTTTCTTCCCTAATCTGATTGTTTCTCCACAGCTAAGTAATTAAGAGGTTGTGGAATGCACCTTTTTTTTTTTTCTTTCATTTGCATGTCACCCTGGAAACAAGTTTGATAAAGTTTGTAAATGAAGTCCTGTATTTCCAGGTCTATCAGAGTTTGGAAGAGAAAACATCTGTTATTTTATTTCATAATTTCAACTGTATGTATTGCAGGAGTATTCATCTCCTACTAACCCCATTATAGCATTTTGAACAGTCATTCCCATGTGATTCCTTATAAAGCATCATCAGAATCACAGTTTCTATGTGGCTCTCATGTGACTGGACCCCAGTTCCAGGTACCCTGATTAGAATATAGGGCTTGAATACCATGCTCATACCACTGATGAACATAAGCACATGGGAATACACGAACAGATACATTAAAAAGTGTTGAAAAAATACAGAAATTGGCAATATATGGTTTATATTTCTTTATTCTTAATGGTGATACTTTATACATCTAAGTATATTTGAAGGGATTTAATCCAGGAAACTTAATAGTGAAGTCCTAGATGAACACATAGGAGTGCTATGGTAAAGTGATCCTCTTTCTTAGAACAGATCTTTTCCCCAAAACTTACTGCAGCTCCCTGATAAGCTAGTTCATGTGAAGATATAATTAATCCTCATCCCAAATCTCCATTTTGGCCTCAGATCTAGAGTTAATAACTTGGTCACTCTCCCTTAATCTCATACCCTATCCTTGGTCCTTTGGATCTTACCATTGCATGGTTACAAAAGGCAAATCCGAGAAAAGGAAAGACAACATTACCTCTAATGCCCAGAGGTCAGTGAGTCTCATCCACTCTTCTCTAGGGTTCTCTTAGCAACCATGTCCTCTCATGCAGGGCATGACTGTCTTGCTACACCAGCCTCCTGGAAGAAGAAAGTATGCGGTTCTGCAGAGAGAGAACCTGTGAGAGGTTTACTTTCCTTGGATAATTCCAGCCGTGTACATCTAAAATCCTTCAAATGCTCTTTGACTCACACATCTATAGCATCACTTATTGAGAGTGACATGAAAATAAGACCAATATTGACATAGATCTGACAGTCATTCAAACACCTCTCAGTGATTGAAAACAGCTGTGACAGCTGTTGAAAATGATCATCGCCAATGTCTTGTATTGCAATGGTGGGGTACCAATATAAAGTTTTATAACTATGGCATTTAATTTGCTGATGATCTTTTGTTGCAGAATTAATATAGTAGCATACAATTAAATTTGCTTATAGATAGAATCAGAAATAAACATATTGAATAAGAAAGAGCTTTGAAAATACAATGCTTTATTTAATTTTTTTGAGGGGTAGAAACAACAATATCTTCTAGAAACTCTCCAAAACTTGCTTTTTTCTGAAGAACAAAAGTAAATGAACTGGATGTACAGGGCTTGTTGAATAGCCAGAGTAATGTTATTTTGAAGCAGGCAAGGATAGAAAAGCTACTGTCTGTATTCTGAACCGTTTGAAAGGCAGCATCTTCTGAACCATTTGAAAGGCAGCATCTAGGAGGCTGACTTTGGGAATTTTAATGATAATGTACCTAAAAACATTTCAGGCTTTTAAATATTGAAAGTATGCAAGAGGATAATATAATATGTTGATGGAGTTTTCTTGATGTTTAGCTATTTACTTTAGCTTCTTATTCATGAGAGTTTAGTATAATTCCTGTTAAACGGTTATAAGAAAAAACTGGATTTAAAAGAATACCCCACCAGCAGTCTGAAATTGGTGTTGGAGCTGTTGAAGTCTCTTGATACGTAGGAAGCAGATTAACTTTGTTGAGCCAGTGTGCCCTGGTGACCAGAGATTACTTTAACCACTGCTAGTCCACCTATTCTACTATCAAGAAAATTCTCTCTGCTACCCGAGAGTCTTTTCCTAACATTGGCTAGAGGGAGCAGAATCACAAGGCATGTAAAATAATTGTTCCTGAAGCAACTTTAAATTTTACTCCAATTTCCAGAGATTCAATTAGTTGTTTAAATCACTGGCATCGTAATGAAAATAGTTCTAAGTCTCTGTGGTCTCTCTTTGCCTCCAACTTTTCAAGCCCAGATAATTCTTTTCACAGCTTGGTAGTCAGGGACCTACAGGAGCAAAGATTCAATTTTCAGATTTCTTCCAGCTTTCCGCTTCAATCCCGTTTACCCTCATTTTTAGTTTCTAGCTTGGCACTAAGTTGTTATTAAGTAACTATGGGTTAATTAGAGGACACTATGAGAGGGGGAAATTTTTGGAGGAAACTGCGTCTTTAAGCCTGTGGTTCTCAAACTTTATTGCATTTGAATCACCTGGAAGCGTTATTAATATACAGATTTCTGGATCCATGACCTGAAATTCTGATTCAATAGCTATGGGGTGGGTCCCAGAAATTTTCAGTTGTAAGAAGCTAAGGCCCCCTAAATGGTGACCCTCCTCCTCCTCCTCTCCCTCATTCTGGTGAAGGCCATAGATCAATGAACAAAGCTTGCTTTAACTCTGGACATATGGCCCTTCTTTCTGCTTGTTGAATGTGTCATTTTTTCCCCCAGTTCCACAGTCCGTAGATTGGGGCATAAAAGCATAGATTCTGGAGCCAGATAACTGTGGTTGTATTTTCATGTTTGCTCTGTGACAGATGTATTACCTACTGTCTCTTTGCCTCAGTTTTCTAATTTGGAAAATGGAGGTTAATAATAACACCTGCTTATAAAGAAAGCACTTAGACCACCTTATGACACTGAGTAGGCACTGGGCAAGTGTTTGTATAGTTGTATAGTTTGCACCTGCTGTGCATGAGGCTGGCACTCCACTCTCTTCGACTGTCCCTCCTTTCTAGGTCTTCAGCCTATGTATCCAGAGAAACCTGCCCTCCGCATGGAATGCTGCTCTCACATACCAGATTACCATAGACACCCCCCCCCATTTCCTCCATTAACTAGATTATCCCACAGCATCCTATACATCCCCTTAACTTCCCTTCCTTGTTAGAGTTGCCCCTGCTCGATTTTAAGTCCATGAATACGAGGACCACTTCTGCCATCTTCACAGCTGGATACTTTAAACCCAGCCTAGTGTGGGGCATGTAGTTGCCACTCAATGCATATATTTTTAATGTACAGATGTTCTGTAAAGAGATAGAAAAATGTGACTTAAAATCTAGGCAGTGGATATTCTGTCCTTGAGAGTGTCCTTCAGTAGACTTTTTGGGAAATGGTGTCCTGGAAGAGTATTTCTCAAACTTGAATGTGTATACAAGTTCCCTGGGATCTTATTAAATGCAGATTCTAATTCCATAGACCAAAATTGGGCCTGGAATTGTACCTTTTTATAAGTTCCCAGGTGACATGTATATGTTGGATATAAAGCTCTGGTTAGGGTTGGGTTCACTAGAAATTTCTGGGAGAAGCAACGTCTGATTAAGGTTGTAAAGGGAGAAGCATGGACCAGGGACAGATCAGCAGATGGGGACAGGATAGGAGGTAAAGGGGAATGGAGAAAAGTGGTTTAATTTAAACTGAGAGATCAGGAGAAGTTCCGGAAGGAGAATGGACCTGAGCAAGCGGAAACCTCAACTAATGAAGACAGAAGAACTCCTTTTTTTGTTTTGCAGCTGTGGCTTCAGGTTGGGTCATCAAAGTTGAGAAGCAGTTATGTCTGTGGTCCTCAAAGTTGACTGCACAATGGAATCACCTGACAATCTATAAAATATACGATACCTGGATCCTAATCTCTAAAATATACTGATGCCTGGATCCTACTCTAATACATTCTGATTTAATAGGTTGTGGTACAACCAGGGAATCACTGGATTGTGTAAATCCCAAACCACATTCATTCTAAACCTCTCAGAAAGCCAAGGTTGTTTAGGGGACCAAGTGCACCAACAGTGATCTGTGACTTAGCAATGGATGGGCTGCATTAGGTTTTATTTTATCCTGGCTTGATTCAAGAGCTAAAACCTTAAAACATAAAGATATTTTCAAGCCGTGAACAATCTCAAGCCATACTTATGATCTTCTTACTCCTCCTTGCCTGAGTCTCTCCTTAATGGATCAATGGTAGTCTCACATTTTCCTAAGCAAACCAAAGGTCTATCAAGCTTTGGCCTGTTGTGGCCTGTTTAATTGTTCAGTCCCCGTAATAAATTAACCAAATGATCAAGAACCATTTCCTTTGTACTTTTTTTTTTTTTTCTGTTTTCTTCTATTCTTTTTTCAGCCTATAAAACAAATGTCTGCCTGAACTATCCAGTGTGGTCTAGTTAATAACAGCAACAGCTTGCTTATTGTAACATTTCTTAGCTCCGTATTTTTTTCAATGGACTGATGTCTCAGCCTCACCCCAGCCCACCCCAGTCAGAATGTCTTTAGGTTGAAAGGATATCTGTGACATTAAAACTCTCCATAGGTGACTTTTATGTGGTGAAGTAAGAGAAACACATTTAATGCCTAATATTTTACAATATATCTTCACATACATTTCGGCCTATTGTAGGAGATTATTGATAATTGTTTGCCTGGGTAATGTGGGAATTAATTATGTTGGCCACTGCTGCAGCACTGTCATTCCTCATGTTTTTACTTTAAGATCACAAATCAATACTATTTTATGGTTGATTTATATCATGGTATCTTTAAAGAGGCTCACTGCCTATTTTCAACATTTAATTATATGAAGCTTCTAACATGCATAAATGAATGCAATGTTAATACAAAATACTAATGATTAATACAATGTATTCTTGTCATGATAGCTACCCAAAGCAATTATCAGCTCTTGGACATTCTTATTTTGTTTATACGTTATTCCGTACTTCCACCCCCAAAAGGACCAGTTCAAATAATTGCCAGATATGTTTACCACTTTCTGGAAAGGGAGAATATGAAAGAGGTAAAGTTATTAGACTGAAGATAAATTGTGGTATATCAAAAATAGAATATTCAGAATATTTCTAGGAACCATGGAGCTAATGATTAATTATTTGTCAGTCTCAATAATTAGAGGCTGAAGGAACTCCTTTAACTTTCATCTCTAAGGAGTGTGCCAGAGAGCAGTGTCATGGTAACGGGAAGGCCAACAGCAGAGACTGCTGCTGGGAATTGATAGGAAACCTCATTTGGAAGAATTCATTTCCTCCTGTGTCAACCCTCCTGGAGTTACCCCTTGAGTTTTCAATATCAAAAAACAAAGAGTGGTTTTTGTTTTAACACCTAGGCATGTAGCATGGATTCTTGAGTTAGATTTCCTTGGTTCAAATCTCATCTCTCCCATCAAATTACTTTAAACTTGCTATGTTTCAATGTTTTCCTTTCCAAAATCAGGTAATATTACCAACTACTTGAAAGAGCTGTTATAATGAGGAGATTTGGAACAGTGCCAGGTATAAATGTATTATTATTTATTTTTATTTAATTCAAACTCATTGAGTTTTTTCAGTGCACAGATGTTTGAGATTCACCCAAGCTCAGTCAGAATCTCTTCAAGTTGAAAGGATATTTTCAGTGTTAAAACTCTTCGTAGGTGACTCTTACTAGTGGTGGAGGATGAGAAATACTCAGTGCTTAACATTTATTTATAACTATTATTATTATTGTTAGATGATAATGTTGAGAATATAAGTTCCTTAAGGTCAGGGAGTTTATATTATGTTGAGTTTCTGCAATTAATAAATCCTCTATCTGCTGGTATTATGGCACCTGTTTCTATGCCTGTATTGCTCTGGAGAGACTATAAACTCAGAGGGTAGAAGTCTTTGAGTTCATTAATGAACTTTCAGTACTTAGCACAGTGTCTGTCACATGGTGTGCATTTAGTAATTGTTGAATGAATGAATAAATAAACACATCTCTTCACCAATCCGTTCTAATGCTTAAAGATTTTGCTTTCATTCAAATGAAACTATGGCATTAACAGATTGTTCCACAGAGCCAGGCCAATTAGGGAACTGGTCAATCTAAATGTCAAAAAGGTCAAAAATAACCTATTCTGGATTCTAGAATTTTGCCCACTCAAATATGTACGAGCACTACCTTCCCTCTTTACTTTTCCCTGTCAAGCATATGTGCCCCCTCCTCTTCGCAGAACCATCCACACCTTTGTTCACTCATTCCTTCCCAAATAATGGAGGGTCTGCTGTGTTTGAGTAATCAAAGCTTTGAGCCTGGAACACTGGCCCAAAAAATAATGTTCAAGGCACTCTAACACCTAGAGAGTGATGTTACCTAAATCTTTTTTGCTGCTTCTGTAAATTTCAGATAAAGTTATCTTTTCCAAAGAGTTTTTTGAGAAATTAAACACATTAAGATGTATAGTTCGCATGCATGTCTCTAGACCCAGCCCTGATACATGAGTGCAGGTGCTTTTGTGTCCACGGGTGCTGTGGGGTGTAACTTGCTTCCTTTAGTCTGTAATTTAAAGTCCATAGATCACTACATGGTCCCAGTGTTCAATAAATATTCCTGAAAATTTAGTAGGAGGAATGACAAACACTTGGGATTGTAGAGATTACAGTTTTCAATCATACTTCTGCCAAACTGAGGAGTTCTGCTGATAAAATTCATAAAAAACACCTTTTCTTATTTCACAGGGGGAAAAAATTCATGGATAAAATTCTTTCAATTAAATATTATTTTAATTTTTTCTCATATATATTTTTAATTATGGCATCTTCTACCTGTCTTTATTAAAACCCAGTATAAAAAGTTATCAGATTTGTTTGAAAAAAATAACATTGTATTAGAGACTGATGACCATATTGAGACAAGGAGGAAAACTTATGCTAGAATGAGACCTGCTGCTCAGAGCTCAGAACTCTTCGTATGGTCTGAACTCCTTCAGAGAAATGTTCATCCGAGTGATATCTGGTAGGGAAAGCATTGTTAGCCAAACTCTTTCCTCTCACTCCATTACTCCCACTTTTCTCTGGACTAGAGACTGATGTATATTTGGAAGGACTTGAAATCTACGGTATCATCTACTAGATTTTTCCTTACCTCTACTGTGGCCCCTGAAGGTATTCATACATGGCTAACAGGTGAGTAATCTCAGGCTCAGAAAGATGAAGTAACTGCTCTGAGGTTACCCAGTATGTTAGAATCAGAGCATGGTGGAAATCCAGGCTTCTCTGGCTCTAAGCCTTGTCTGTTTTTATTCCACAACAATGAGCTACTTGCTAAGTCCATAGGTACAGATAATCTTGCTTGTCTATTAGCAAATCAAGAATTTGAAGCCTAGCACCTTTATTGCAGACTTTGCATGTTATAGATCACACATTAATTTGACATGTGCTATCTCATAAATTGTCAGGAGAGTTTAATGATGAAAGAAGATCTGTTTTATTAGTCCTTCCTTCACTTCCAGGGAGGTGGTCATACAACCTCAAAGGAGCAAAGACCAAGTTAAAAAACCCAGTGTTTAAACTTGCTACATTGTCTGTCCTGGTGCTCTGTTCAGCTATAGAAAAGCAAGTTAGACAAGTTTAACCTTTGCCACTGAAAGGCTGTAACTTCAACATAGCTTTGCTTCATTTCACTGCCTCTTCCTATCAAATTTATAATAGCTATAATTTATTTATATGCATTACTCTAATTATTTCTATTTTTTAAATTTTATTTTAATTTGGCAAATAACAATTACATATATGTATGGGGTACAATGTGATGTTTTGAGACAGGTATACACCATGGAATGGATCAAGCTAATTAATATATCCATCACCTCACCTGCCTAGTGTTAATGATAAAGTATATTTCAAAATTGCCACCAGAGTAGATTTTATATGTTCTCATTATTCCATTTAATTCTTATCTCAACCTTATATTGAAAGAACTATAACTTCATTTTATGCAAATGAAAATAGAGGATTTTAGAGTTCAAGGTTGTAATCTCATATTAATAAATACTAAAATCACATCAAATCCTAAGCTTTTAACCACTTAGCAACAAATATTTGCTGAATGATCACTCGGTTTCAGGCCCTTGCTAGATGATGTGTGTATACAGATAGAGTAGTGAATGAAACATACAGAAATCTCTCTATCATAGAGAATACCATCCAGTGAGGGAAGATAGAGGAGTTGAACACAAAACTACCTAATTAAAGATGCAGTTACAAAATGTGCTATGTGGAAGGTCAGGGCACTATGAAAGAAGGCAAGAAAAATCTGATTTCCCCTCTGCCTAGAATGTCTCTCTTCATCTCTGCTGCTTGCCCAAATCTTACTACAGCCTAAATCCTAGCCCCCTCCACAGAATTTGTCCTAGCCCTTCTGCTGGAAATAAACACTTCACCATCTGAAGTCCCAAATTCTGTCTGAAATGTTTGTAGTCTGGCTATTGGTAAAGATGTTTTCTGTCCTTCTGAAGGATTGTGAACTCCCTGAGGGCTGAAACCTTGCCCTTTTGAGTTTTCAGTCCCCAAAGTACCTAGAAATAAACTTAAGATCGGACAGAACTTAGTAAATCCATGTCAAATAAATAGATGCTAGCAAGAACCAATTTGCTTAAGCAAACCTAGCAAACTGCTGAACAAGAAGTTAGTCTACCTTCACAACTCAATTTTCCTCATAATAATTTGCATAACTAAATGCAAGAACATATGTGATGACGCTGGCCACAGAATGTGTGAGATTTTGAGAATCAGATTTGTCTCTGTTTTCCTGGCAAATGTGGTTAAAGGGGGAAAACGTTCTATCATTTTTGTTTTTTGTGTACTTATTTGCTCATTCATTTGCCTATCAGTCTGTTTATTATCCGTAATGAAGTTGTATGAATATCTCAGAGAAGCAAAGGCTATTGGATTGCTAATTTCTTAAAGTCATTTCCCACTGGTGCTTCAAACTCAACCAACTGGGGTAGCAGTTACTGTTTTCAACCATATGGCTATGGAAATGCAATGCACTATTTGATAAGGTTTCTTTCTTGATAAAAATCCAAGGCCTATATAAGGCAAAATACAAAATTGTGGTCATGTGCAATCTTTCAGTGTCCTAGACTGACCCATAGGTAAAACTTAAAATAATCGAACGGGTTTCTGAAAATGTGGTCCACAAACCATCAGCTCAGAACTGTGTGGTATGCTTGTTAGAACCCTAAGTGATTCTGATTTTGTGGTTGGAACTGGAGCCTAAAAATATGCATTTTTAAATTAACTTCCTTAGTGATTCCAAGACACTAAAGTTTGAAAACCACCGTATTGGGGAAGCATTGAATGTAACCATAGACCAACAGGTTGTTTAAGAAATGTGTGACAAGCACCTACTGTGTTGTTTTAATCAACTCTAATTTAGTTTTTAAGGATCAAAAGCCTTTAAGCTACATTAAGCAAAAGGGTGCTTGATGGGAAGTGGGAACAGATCTGGTAGATGTCCAAATGTAAGGAAAAAATCCCTGCTGGTGTGATGGGAACTCTAAATGCTGGGCTGCAGCTGAGATTACAGCTGGAAATAGTGCTGGAAGTGCTGGCATTACAGGCATGAACCACCATGCGTGGCCCTTTATTTATTTATTTATTTATTTATTTATTTATTTATTGAAGTGCTGGGATTATAGGCATGAGCCACCATGCGTGGCCTTTTATTTATTTATTTATTTGTTTGTTTGTTTATTTATTTATTTATTTATTTATTTGTAGGGATGGGGTCTTGCCATGTTGCCCAGGCTTATCTGGAACTCCTTTTGCTGTCCTTCTGCCTTAGCCTTCTGAAGTGCTGGGATTGCAGGTGTGAGCCTCTGTGCCTGGCCTCGGTTTATATAATATTTTTGTGTCAGGTCCCTCAGTGGCTCAGAAGCCTACTGGAGCAGGCCCTGAGACCAGAGATTCCTGTGGAAAGGGGAGGGGACAGTGACACACAAAGGCAGCAGCGACTGATGCAGGAGCATCCCAGGGAGAGGGCTTGTGGTGCTCAGCAGAGAGGTTGGCCTCTCCAGCGGGCTCAAACTCCACTTTTTGGAGGGAATTCAGAGCCTGCCTCTACCAGTTACACTCTGAGCGCTAAACTATTGGAGGAGACTAGCATGTTTCCAATCGAAAAGGCTCACTTCTTCTTTTAACTTCACAGCTTTGGTTTGGGAAAAAGACTGTTGTGAATTAGGTAGAAATATAGAAAAAGAAAATGAAACTCCAAAGAATAGAAATGCAGTAGGATAACACCTTCATGTGGAATAGAAACTGGGAGAATGAGGTACTCATTCTGAGTGTGATCCAAGTCTGATATTACTCTGAGTATTATCTGAGTGATATTTTACTTCAAACAAGCAAAATATGCAGTCTGTGTGTACTGGCATTCTTATTGAAATGCCTCGGCTATGATTCCTATCAGTGGCCTGTGATAAACAGTGTTGTCTTGGTTGTCTTATAAAATAAACCAACATACCAAAGAAAACCAAATAAATAAGAAAAGCAGAAAAATAAGCAAATGGAGGTTTGGTGCATGGAGTTCTATTCTTTACACCTGAAATGCAATACTATGCTGTCTTAGTTTATATCTAATAGTAACTGCAAAGCACTATTAATTTTCTTCATGGAACAGCCAAGCTCTGTTACCATAAATAAATCCTGTGGCACATGGATATTTAAAATGATTTATTGTTAGTACTGGTGGCAAAAATCTGTGTTTCCTTGGATGTGACTATTCTTTCTTTACAAAATGCTTTTACTTCTGGCTGGTTTCATTCTCATATCTATAGAATTCTCCAGACAATATAATATGATGCTTATTTGTCTATTGAGGTAAATAAGTTGTTTTACAGAAACCGAGGTACTCATTCTAATTACAAGTATATTTTTAGTCTTTTGATGTACTTCCTATGAAGAAATAGAATAAATTAGCTTTGATTTACCTGGGGTGTTTCATTCAGTTTATTAAATAATCTTCTGCAATTAAAAAGAATAAATTAGTTATTTTTTGCTTCCTTGGCTTTGGTCCCATTTCAATATGATTTCTAAATTAGAGTGTGGTTTCCAGAGGCTTTTGACTCATTGGGCTAGCTAATATGATGGTAGATTTATAAAGTGTTTAATTTATATTACTATAGCAAAGCCTAGAATTAGAGGTGGAGTTAAACATTATGATCTTAATATGCCAATTTGAAACTTAAGGTTTTATAAGGATATCAAATAATTTATGTATGGTAAAAAAAAAATAAAGAAGCTATTAAACTTTATGCTTAAATGAAATAGATTGCTCATGGTTTAGACTAACAACTTTTAAGTGTCCCCTAGTAGAAAAATCAGACCTGGATAGTCTGTGAATCTCCTGCTACTCAGATAGTATATCTCTTGAATGACATGTTTTCAATGATAAGAAATAAAATATCCAAAAATAAGTATGCCAGGAATGATAGACTCTCTATCTTTTGTAATCTTTCCAAGTTAAATTTAATTTATTGATATCTAAAATATGTTTGTCATGTTGTATTTTGAGATACTGTCTGGATAACCAAAGCAGGAATGCAGATCGCATGAATGTGGTGACAAGTTCTGTTGCAAGTGTGTTAATTTCTAACTCAAGCCAGCAATATCCTCTCTCATTGCTGAATGACCACAATGCTTTTCAGCAGATATTTGATTATATTTAGTTTTGCTCTTAATTATATTCTGTCTTAAGCTTCTGTCATATTTATTCATGTTTACTGAGAAGAGCTTGACCTTTTTCGGAATCTAACAGACTTCTGGTGGACTCCTGGTATTGTCGCTTTTTAATGGTGTTTTGAATTTTAGCTAACATCTCTGAAACCCTATGTGCTCATGTGTAACATAGATACAACATGTAATATCTGTAAGACAACTACACAGGATTTTCTTATTCCATGCAAAGAGACTAGCTCAGCAACAGTTGCTCTGTATGTGATAATTTTCTCCATTATGTATTTTTTCTTACCCCAAGTAAGTTGTAGGATTCATGAGTATTTAAGCTCAAGCCATAAACATTATGAATTTTATAAACAGAAGATACGTAGGGGTGTATGTGTTTATGTGAGTGTGTGTGTGTGCATGTGTGTGTATGTAGAGAGATAGGGGAGTTCCCATAGTAGAACAATGATAATGTTTAGCATTTAAATATTATGACCTGTTGGCCATGTATAATGTCATTTTATATTCTTGCAATGTAAACATGCAATGTAACATTGCAAGAATGTAAACATTGTAAGACTCTCACACCAGTTAGAATGGCGATCATTAAAAAAATCTAGAGACAACAGATGCTGGAGAGGATGTGGAGAAATAGTAACAATTTTACGCTGTTGGTGGGAGTGTAAATTAGTTCAACCATTGTGGAAGACAGTGTGGAGATTCCTCAAGGACCTAGAAATAGAAATTCCATTTGACCCAGCAATCCCATTACTGGGTATATATCCAAAGGATTATAAATCATTCTACTATAAGGACACGTGCACATGAATGTTCATTGCAGCACTGTTTACAATAGCAAAGACCTGGAATCAACCCAAATGCCCATTGATGATAGACTGGACAGGGAAAATGTGGCACATATACACCATGGAATATTATGCAGCCATCAAAAACAATGAGTTTGTGTCCTTTGTAGGGACATGGATGAACCTGAAAACCATCATTCTCAGCAAACTGACACAAGAGCAGAAGATCAAACACTGCGTGTTCTCACTCATAGGCGGGTGTTGAACAATGAGAACACATGGACACAGGGAGGGGAGCACTACACACTGGGGTCTGTTGGGGGAAATAGGGGAGGGCCAGTAGGGGTTGGGGAGTTGGGGAGAGATAGCATGGGGAGAAATGCCAGATATAGGTGATGGGGAGGAAGGCAGCAAATCACACTGCCATGTGTGTACCTATGCAACAATCTTGCATGTTCTTCACATGTAACCAAAAACCTGAAATGCAATAAAATAAAAAATAAATAACATATATGACCAACAAGGTCATAAATGGTCTTGAACTTTGAAGAGTTCCATCTTTTCCCCAACTATGTTTCCCTCCACCCAAAGTCAGAAACAACTGAGAGTTAATCAAAGCAGAGGGAGATCAAAATATCAGCTGCTTCTCAACTCTAGAATTAGACAGACTTTCCTACCTGTCCACAGTCTATACTGGATGGCAAAAAATTCCTCTGGGGTGAGCACAGCTGAGAAGACTGTGAGAAGAATATGTGCATTTTCTGAGCAGTTGTATACCAAAGAAAGAAAAGGAGAGAGGATATCAGAGCCAAACATGTCAGTTTCTTGTCGCCAAAGTCATGATTTACATCTCCAAAGGAGATGTAGGTGAGGGAGGTGGGGAGAGTTGAGGCAGAAGAACTCCTATGGAAATGGATCTCCCTTCACATGGAAGGCATGATAAAAGGACTCCCCCCTTGCTTCCTGGTGCTGTGCGACTTGGTGCACTCACATCCTAATGCCTTTCACTGCCTCCTTTACTTCCCTTTAACTATGTTGGCCTCCTTTCTGGCCAAGATTTTTTCCATCTCATTCAGACTTTCACTTGCTGCTCCCTCTTTCTGGGAAACTCTTTTCCTAGCCTTTTGCCTGGGTGCCTTTTTAAAATTTTCTCTTTTTTAGAAACAGGGTCTGCCTTTGTCACCTGTTAGAATACAATGATGCAGTCAGCTCACTGTAGCCTTGAACTCCTGGGCTTTCGCCTCTTGAGTGGCTGGGACTACAAGTGTGTGCCACTATACCTGATTAATTGTTTTTATGTTTTTAGAGGTAGAGACTCTCTATTTTGCCCAGGAGAGTCTCAAACTCCTGGCCTCTAGTGGTGCCTAGCTGTTGAGTGTTTAGTTAAAATGTCATTGCCTTGGAGAGTCTGTCTCTGACTACCCTATTTAAAAATCCCCCTTCTCCCTATCTTTTTTCTTCTTCATTACTCTGTATTATTTTATCACAACAACTATCATCATCCTAAATAATCAAAGTTCCATGTCTTGTTCACTGCTGAAACATGTTTAAAGGTGGCTGCTGCCAAGTAAGTGCCTAAATATTTGTTGAATGAATGGCAATGGATGAGTCACTAAACCTTTTTCTAGGGCTTACTGTATACCAAGTTTTATGCCAACTGTTAGTTACATTAAGATAAATAAAATGAAGTTACTATGATCACAGAGCACATAAATAGAAATTCAGGTATACAAACACGTGTTTTCTCTAACAGGAATGAGCACACAAAATTATGGAGCTAGAGAGAAGGGAGTCCTGTGATTGGGGAGGATGTGACTGAGAAGGTGAGATTTAGTAGATCAGGAGTTACCAGGTAAACATGGAATAGATGTTTACAAGTAGCAAGTATGGGAGGAGATATGTGTGCGGAAGCTTGGCTGTGTTAAAGTACTTTGTAATTGAATGAATTACAGGTGGCTAGTGATGCTTGGGATACATAACCCATATGGGTGAATGATAAGAAATAAAGAGATGCAGGTACCCGTTCATGAAGATATTCTACTGAGTTTGTGTCTTATCTGGAATACTGGTAGAATTTAAATTTCAACCATGGGTGTGATAAAATCACATTTATGTTTTAGAAAAAGAAAATAGATAGAAAATAATGAGGTGAGACAAAATTGGAAACCAGTGGAAAAATTAGGGGACCATTCAATTATCTGGGCAAAAAAATGAAGAGAATATTTTCTCGAATAGAAAAGGGGAATTTAAGTTTTCTTAGTCTGTTTCTGTTACTTAGAATACTTGAAACTGGGTAACTTATAAGGAAACAAAATTTATTTCTTACGGTTCTGGAGGCTGAGAAGTTCAAGGTTGAGGGTGTGCATCCAGTGAAAGCATTCTTGCTTGTGAGGAGTCTGCAGGGTCCCAAAGTGGCACAGGGCATCACATGGCAAGGGGGTTGATCATGTGAGCTTAGGTTTTCCTTTGTCACCTTATAAAGCCACTGGTCCTGCTCGCATGATAACCCATTAATCCATAAATGGAATCCAGTCACCTCTTAAAGGAGCCACCTCTCATTTCTGCCACATTGGGGATTCACTTTTGCCATGAGTTTTGGAGGAGGCAAATATTCAAACCATAGCAGCAGGTCAGCACGTAAATTATCGTAACTCAATATTGTTTAATAGCATGTCTTCGTGACCTGGAGTACACTTAGTTTTTCATCCTTCTATCCTATGTAATTCACATAACTGGATGATTATGCAAACACACTTTCTTGCTCAAGGGATTTAATAGAAACAATAGTAAGCAATTGTCAGGATTTCAGCAAGGCACAGACCCTTCTTAGCCACTCTCTCCTGAGTATGAGCTTCCAAGGAGTACAGGGGTTCCAAAGATCCAGGAGACCTCACAAAGTCGCCACATTCCCATCTCTTCTTATCAGGATCAGTGAGAAAATTTGAGGGTCTTGTGCAAAATGGGAAAATGAGGAGTTAATTGTTAAAAAAATTATTGAGAATTTTAAGACTGTTGCCACAGAGACCTAAACCACCCATTAGTCTGCACAGATCACTTGCCCATTCATGATGCTGGTCCCAGTCTTTATTGGCTTTATCTCCAGGCCAGTATCCTAAGTGGCTTTGAGTTTTAATTTTTGGGAAGAGTTGCCATTAACCCAGATTATTTTATTGGATTACATTACTCCAGCTGAGAATGTCTAAGGATTGGAGGGAATAGGACCAGGGAGTGTTTTATTTTTGTGACAGGCGACAAAGCAGAATGCACACTCTGGACCCAGATTGCTTGGGTTTCAGACCATCTCAACCACTTACTGGGAATTTGTACGAGGAACAGAAGCTCTGTCTCCATTTTCTTACCTCAAAATGGAAATGACAAGAATAATTTTTATAGGGTTCTTATGAGGACTGAGTGAGTTGATTCATATAAAGCACTTGGTAAGTGACTCATGCAGTTGAATTGTTGTTCTTACTGTTTTGAACATTATATTCTCCATATTAAACTTTTGTGGTTACATGTAGTAAAATTATACCCATTCAGAATGAATTTTGTCATTTTGGAAAGAGAAATGCTTAATTTTAATGTAGTTGAATTTATCCAACCAACTACATTATGGCTTTTAATTTTTATGTTTTAAAATCCTTTTTTTAATCCTAAATATATAAAGATATTATCCTATATTTATCTTCTGAAACTTTTACATCAAAGTGTTTACTAATTTATTTTTAATATGGTTCTAGGTAGAAATCCAATTTTTGTGTTTGTGTGTGGTTAAGTGGCCCTCTTTTCCTCTCATTCCCTCTCAATGATCTAGCCACTCCTGTTCTGTTGCTCTGTCTGGAATTTGACTCTGTGCCTTGGCACATAATATCAGCTCTGCCTCATCTTGTCCTTCCCCAGATATTACATTAGATGATCCCCTATCTCCTTCAAATTCTTTCTCGACTATTCCCTTCTCATTGAAGATTTTGAAATTTAAAATTGTCAAACCTTCTCCCCTGCCATCGCTCCCCTTGAATGATCCCCACCCACCACAGGCACACATGGACAGATACAGGCACACATGCCCTGCTCCTTTTTTATTGCACAGTATTTTTTTTTTATTTTTTACATTTTAAGATCCAGGATACACATGCAGAGTGTGCAGGTTTGTTACGTAGGTTTTCATGTGCCATGATGGTTTGCTGCACCTATTGACCCATCATCTAGGTTTTAAGCCCCTCGAATGCATTAAGTGTTTGTCCTAATGCTCTCCCTCCCGTTACCCTCCACTCCCGACAGGCCCCTGTGTGTGATGTTCCCCTCCCTGTGTCCATGTTCTCATTGTTCAACTCCCACTTCTGAGTGAGAACATGTGGTGTTTGGTTTTCTGTTCCCATGTTAGTTTGCTAAGAGTGATGACTTCCATCTTCATCCATGTCCCTGCAGAGGACATTATCTCATTCGTTTTAATGACTGCATAGTATTCTATGGTGTATATGTGCCACATTTTCTTTATCCAGTCTGTCATTGATGGGCATTTGGGTTGGTTCCAAGTCTTTCCTATTGTGAATAGTGCTGTGATAAACATGTATGCATGTGTCTTTATAGTAGAATGATTTATAATTCTTTGGGTATATATCCAGTAATAGGATTGCTAGGTCAAATGGTATTTCTCACTCTAGATCCTTGAGGAATTGCTATGCTGTCTTCCACAATGGTTGAACTAATTTACACTCCCGCCAACAGTGTAAAAGCATTCCTATTTCTCCACAGCCTCGCCAGCATCTATTGTTTCTTGACTTTTTAATGATAACATTTCTGACTATTGTGAGATGACAGACATCTCATTATGGTTTTGATTTGCATTTCTCTAATGATCAGTGATGATGAGCTTTTTTTCATATGTTGGTCGCATAAATGTCTTCTTTTGAGAAGGGTCTGTTTGTATCATTTGCCCACTTTTTGATGGGGTTGTTTTTTTCTTGTAAATTTGTTTACGTTCCTTGTAGATTCTGGATATTAGACTTTTGTCAATTGGGTAGATTGCAAAATTTTTCTCCCATTCTGTAGGTTGCCTGTTCACTCTGATGCTAGTTTCTTTTGCTGCTTTGCACAATATTTTTTTGCACATATTTAATTACTATATGAAACATTAAATATTTAGCTTATTTATTTTCAAATTTCCTTTCTCCCTCTACTAGAATGAGAAGTCCTTGAGGTCAGGAATGGTTTCTTTTGTTTATTTATAGCTTCAATTTCTAGAAGAGTATCCTCTCCTTAGAAGATTTCAGTATTATTCTTGTAGAACTAAGAGCGCCTATAAATAGTTCTCATCTTGGGTTTTCTTTGTGTGTGTGTGTGTGTGTGTGTGTGTGTGTGTGTGTGTGTGTGGTGGTGGTGGTTGTAGGCTTTTCCTGATTGTTCTTATTTAGTAAATCTCAGGCTTTCACCATCAGTGATGGAGAAATTTTCCCAAGGGCCAGTGCTCCAAACTGTTTCCTGACTTTCATGCTTTTTCTAGCAATGGATTTAAAATACACTTGAAAAACATTTCAAAAAGAATTGCAAGGAAAACAAAAATAAAAGGAAAAGGAACCTATAGGACGTGTCAACAAATTATTGCCCAAATGATGATTGGGTATTTATTAATATATTTAGAGAATTGGTATTAGTATGTATGATATATTTCTATGATTTTTAAAAAAAAAACAGTTTTAAAAAGGGTTATTGTCTTTTAAATATATTCTTAAATATTTGCTTGTAAATAACGTGCTTTCTGAATTTTCTTAAAACTAACCTGGGAATGTGTGTGGGCATGGGTATAGATGAAACAAGGTAGGTCATATACTGATGCTTATGGAAGCTGGTATATATGCTCTGGGTTCATTTGATTTGTTTAAAAGTTTCTTAAAAAGGTAAAAATCGGCCAGGCAGGGTAGTTCATGCCTGTAATTATAGCACTTCAGGAGGCCAAGGTGGAAGGATTTCTTGAGCCCAGGAGCTGGAGACCTACCTGCACAAAATAGGGCAACCTTGTCTCTACAATAAACAAACAATAATTAGGCAGGTGTGGTGACACTGTCCTGTAGTGCCAACTACCCTGGAGGCTGAGGTGGGATGATTGCGTGAACCTGGGAAGTTGAGGATGCAGTGAGTTATGATCTTGCCACTGCATTCCAGCCTAGGAGACAGAGTGAAACCCTGTCTCAATAAATAAATAAACAAACAAACGTTACAAATTTAATGAAAAAGCAAACTTCCTCATAATTCTAGTTGCCCTGTGTTAAGAGAGATTCTCTAGACATGCGGTTTCCTATATTGTTGGAAGCTCATGTCTCCATCTTCTCATTCAGAAGAAAAAAGGTGTTTTAAATGGCTATATGTTCATTCAGTCATGATTTTCAGTCATTCATTCTTTTATTTATTCAACAATTATTTACTAATGCCTACCAGGTTTATTTTATTTATTTGTTTTTTTGTAGATATAGGGACCTTGCTATATTGCCTAGGCTGTTCTCAAACTCGTAGGCTTGAGCAATCCTACCACTTCAGCCTTGCAAAGTGCTGAGATTACAGGTGTAAGCCACCTCTCCTGGCCCTTACTAGGTTTTACACACTTCAGTAAGACCTAGAGAGGCTCACTGTTCAAAGACAGGGAGTCAAAAAGACAATGGATGCAGCAGAGTTATTTGTAGAGGTGCAAGAACATGAGAAGAAGCCCACTTAGGTGATGTGGGGTGGAAAAAAACTTCTGAAAAGCGATGACCATCTGATCAGTCTCAGAGGATGTACAGCGGTCATCTGGATGAAGAGAGAAGAATGCTTAACCCACCTGCACACTAACCTGTCTCCCAATTAACATTTTTACATGCTGACTGGATGCCAAACCCTGAACTAACTACTTGGTATTTCATTACCTGATTATTCTGCTTCAAAACCCCCAAATAAAGTCTTCTTCTTACTGCCCTTTGATGCATTGAGAGATAAGTAATTTTTCTAGGTTCATGGACTTGGGTTCTAGATTCACCGATTCTAAAAAGTCACATTATTTCATCAACACAAAGCCAAAAGAGAAATTTTGAATGCTAGTGACTATGTTGACACTGCAGAAGTAATGACAGCAATACAAGCATTAACATGTACCTCATGCATAAAAGACATAATTAAGAGTGTTTGTCTACCTTGTGCTAAAATTTATGGTTAAAAATGAAAAAACTAACTTTAATTAGTTTGTATTCACAGAGTTATTTTCCCATAGTCATGTTTTTCAAACAACTCCAAAACAAAAACTTTGATATCACAACCAACATTTAATGTCTGAGTAATTTCCTTCACCTTACATTTAGGAAAACCAATGCTTTCATATAGATGCGTTATGAAAGGACATTGAGAAAAGCTTGCCAAAGAAACAAAAGCCCAGGATTTTTGTGGTTGAGCCATAGTGAGTGATGAGCAGAACATGGCAAGCTCCCTAACAGCAAGTGGTCTAGTGACACACTTCACTTTCCTGTAAGACCCGAGCATGCAAGGACACAAGGTGCTATCTGTGCCCTTCCTGAGTTGTGTCCTCACTCTGCTAGCTTCTCTCTCAAGCTATCAGCACAATGGTCGGCCTGAATTGCCTTCTTTATTATTATTATTATTATACTTTAAGTTCTGGGGTACATGTGCAGATCGTGCTGGTTTGTTACATAGGTATACACATGCCATGGTGGTTTTCTGTATCCATCCCCCCGCCCATCACCTACATTAGGTATTTCTCCTAATGTTATCCCTCGCTTATCCCACCATACCCTGCTATCCCTCCCCTAACCCCTCCTCACCCCCCAACAGGTCCCAGTGTGTGATGTTCCCCTCCCTGTGTCCACGTGTGCTCATTGTTCAACACCCACTTATGAGTGAAAACATGCATAAAGCCTTTATAGAGTAGGGCAACATGAATTGTTTTAAAGCAGTTTTCAGATATATTTTTCAATATTCATGCCTAACAATGATGACAGCACCTTCATCTTCAATTACAGCAATATTTTTTCAACTTATATCTTAGATGGCATTTGTACCTCTCAAAACCTGTCTGTATCCCATGCAGTATGATGTTTCAGTGTTATTTCAGTCTTAATGTTGATGGAATGGAACACATTAGGGGAGCCTGTTGTAGCAAGCAACTATAGACATTTCCTCTGCTAAAATGAAAGGAATCAGGATTTGGGAAAAAAAAATAATAAATCCCTGTCATGTCATAACACGGTGAGAAGAAAAGACAAGTGTAACATCATTATAGATGGTTTTGTTAACTTTCCTTGTTTATACTGCACATTTCCAATTATACCCATTATGATGTACTTAGCTAGAGGGCAGGTCACATTTTCTAAATGAGTTGAGATCAGTAATGGTTTAGCTGGTGCTCATTTGTTTTCTATGGCTTGGTTAAGCATGCTGTATGGTCTTTTTCCTGTTTTACGTATTAGATGCATAAGAAACTCTAATTGTGCTAAATCAGTAGTTCTCCTCTCTGGGGATTTTTAAAAACATGCTAATACTTGAGCTCCACCCATCAGAGATTCTCATTTAATTGGCTTGGGTTGCTGAGAATGGGGTGGGGCACTAGGAATTTGAGAAAGCATCCCTGAGATTCTGATATGCAGCTGGAATTAAACACAATTAGATCAGCTGTGGATGACTTCAGTTGTGACATATAGAGACTGAGAGGAAGGGCAAACTCAAAGTGGGTCACTATTTGGTAAGATTAACTTTCTCTAAATCCAAAATGTTTTAAGAACAGCAGTGGCTGGGCATAGGGAGTTGAGGAAATTGGAAGGAGTCCCTGAAGTTCAGAACCATGGCCTGGGCTTCTGAGTATGTTGTGTCTACCACAGAAGTGTGTGTTTGCTTTGACTCTTATCCTGAATACTTTATGCAGATATAAACATAAATTACTCTTTCTTAAGTCCATATAAGGGCTTTCATATCAAGAATTTCAAGTTCACTATATAGACACACACACACACACACACACACACACACACACACACACACACACACATAGAGGGCATTTGAAAAAACTTTAAATCCCACTTAATTAAGCATTCCTAACAGCTGTCCTATGAATTGTCTCAGCAGTATTACCCACATAGGACAAGTAAGAAAATTGAAGTTCTGAAAGGTTAAGTGCCTTGCCCAAGGTCATATAGCAATTCAGTAATGAGCTGGTATTAGAAATCAGAGCCCTGAAGGTCTTGTCTGTTGCCAGATCCATTGAATTTGGCTTCTGTTGCAAAATGAATGATGATTATAAAAATTTAAGAATACAGAATGCATTTTTTTCAGGCAATATTTCAAAATGAAAGAAGTATATGGCTATCCTAAAGCTTATTTTTAACATTCCTGGAAAGTTTAGCAGAAAAGCTTTGCAATTTTGCCTAATTTCATTTGTATATTGATTGATAGAATCTTTAGCTCAGTGTTCATTTTGAAGTACTTCAAGGTTTAGGCTGGGAGGAAATTTTAGGGGAAGATGCTGCTCTTGATGTATCTGCTCTATATATGGAACATCAAGATGAACAGGAAGGAAGTATATAAAACCTTCCTACTCATAGTTCTTTTAGGGCATTGCATTTTTTTTTTAACGACTTAAGTCTCCATTTCTCCTTGAACAAAGAGAGAACATATTGGATTGATGGCTTTTGAATAATAAATACAAAGTTCATATTATTATTTCTGAACTCTTATAAACTAAAGAGATCTTTTACGTTATTATCTATCTGTCAAGTTTCACTTCTGCTGCACTGGGTAGATTTAATAATGCATGTATGTACATTTCAGCATAACACCAGCACCTAGGTGAGTTGCCTACATATAGCAGGTACCTCATAAATATTTATTAATGATGACAACACTGTATGTGGTAACTGCTTCACTCTGAGAACACAGCCATAGTTTTAAAGGGGAATAAACTTAGACTGCCAAAATTATGCTACCATCTTTGTCTGTCTATAGCATTGACTTAGAAACAGACTTCTTAATAACAATTTGGATTTTTTTCCAAGTGCAAGTTGTTTTCCCCTCATATTAATGCTCCTCTTTGAATAAACACTAAGTCTCTTCAGTTTTATAGCATCCGTTTGTGATGTTTCTGTTGTAATAACACATATAGAGTAGCTATGGTTAGTTTGAGGTAAGCCCTACACTCTCCTTTCCTATTAATTTTTAATTCAGTGTTTCACAAGTTTGTGGAGTGGTATGAAACAGTCTCCTTCAGATGTTTGAATGATGCAAGCAGAATTCTATGGCAAGAAATAAAAAGGTCCAGTGATCCTGTTGAGTAGATAATTTTAAGAATAGCAGTGCAGTCAGTCTACTTTTTCCACACATTTGAAATGCCATTCTATGCTGGAATGAGAAATAAAATGTACATGTTTCTTATTGTACATGCACATGGGGGTGATAGTCTAAATGATCATATGTTTCATAAAAACCAAGACATTTATGAGAGTACATGAAAGAGTTATTTTTATTTAAGCTAGGATAATAGGTGTTAACTAGACTTGCTCTGAGAAAACAGGATGTTTGATCATCCTATCCATTCCTGTCCAATAATATGAGGAAATGGTTGTAGGTACTAATTGTCATGCAATTGTAGTTTAATTTAGCTGGAACATGGAATGGTTTTAAGCCACTCATTGTCTGCTCCTAGATGTACAAAATAGGAATGAGATAGCTCTGAATGGAAAGCTGGGTTGTCACTATTTTTTTTCTTTTTCTAAATTACAGAAAAGATTAACTCTTGCAACTTCATTCTATTTTTTAAAATCTTTTCTTTTATGAACTCACATTATGTTAGAAAAAATTTCTTATACCTGGCAATGTGTTCACACTTTACACGCAGTATCTCATGTAATCCTCCTAGCAATTATAAGAACTAGAAACTTTTAGTTGGCCTGTTTTACAACGTAGGAAGTTGAGGCTTAACAAGGTCAAATAAATTACCTGAAGTCTAACAGGTGTTGGGGTTGCAACTCAACCTCAGGAAGTATTTAATGTGTCCCTGTTAATGTGATATTAACCTTAAAAAGCATTGACGTCATCTTTTTCCTTCAATCTTTGTGAGAGAGGAATCACCAGAATGGGTTCAGTTTTGCTTTTGAGTGGTGAATTGTACATGTAAGTGAAGAGAAGGAAAGAGACCTATAGGGTAAGAAGCAGGAGTTATAATGTGGTAAGCCAGGAACAATACTGGTGATATGAAGCATAACAGACCACCAAAGTTTAATTGGTAATGGAAATATCTGAGAAATAAGGGAAAGCCATAAAGGTTAATTTTTTAAATCTATTGGAATTCTGCAGGTTGCTGCTGGAATAACTGCCATACATTGCTGGTACGTAACTATCCTGCATCCACGCTGCACCTATGCTTGCCTCTAGCAGTTCCCCCAATTTCCTGGCCATGTGTTCGTCTCCAACCCTGCCTCCCCTATCAGCCAGTGCCTATGTTCACTCCTGTTCTACCATGTACTTGAGGTCCCCCTACTCTCACGTTTTAGATTAGTTGCAAACTTAGTAAATCCGTTCTTTATTCTAACTCATTAATTGAATAACCCTGACATTAGGACTCAACATCATGACACTAATTCAGTGTGATGTACCCCAGCTTACCTAGCTGCAAATCACACAAAGTTTCTCTTCACATACTTAATTCTTCTCTCTTTGCTATTGTCTTTCTGGGAAAAACTAGTATAGACCTTCATAAAGAATCGATAAACATCTCTCAATGTTTGTAGCCCATACATATGCTTTCTATGGTAAATATGTTTCTTAATCTTTAAGTCACTGTCTTCTTTAAATATTACTTTTTTTGACTATAATTAATAACAAGTTTAATTATACCTGATGACTCAGTGATAATAAAACATGCATAAATCAAAACTGAATTTAAACTAGTCATTTATTAGTCATAATCATGCTTGAGCAATTGTTTATGTTGGCAAACAGGCACATTAATTTATTGTTATTTTTTATAGGCTTAATGAGTTTGGAAACATTCACAAAACCTTACAAATATGACACTTTTTTAACACTGAAATCTTGTGTAAGTGGGTGCTGTTGAAAAATTGCTTAGAAGGGAAGTATTCCTTTAGAATAACAGAAGGACAGCGATGTAAACTATACCTCCTCCACCTCACCCCTCTCTACCCCAAAAGCTCCCCTCTTTCCCTTCATCATACTATAAAGTCTCCTTTAATGGAAATATTATGGGCCTAAATGTCTGCCTAGTACAGTTTTAACTCTAGCTAAATAATTTTGGGAAATTATTTACTTCTTCTACCCTCCATTTTCTTACCTGTAAAATGGAAATAATAATACCAATTGGATCAATTATAATAATAAAATAAGGCATCATATGCATATGTAAAATGCCTAGAAGTAGATCTAACCTAAGTTAAGATGTGTTTTACACACATAGGTGATTTAAATGTAGTCCACTGGCAAAGCCATTATCCTCCCCTCTCTTTAGCTCGTTCCCGGAAATCACTTTTTCCTGTGTTTTCAGTGGAAAAGAGGGTATTGTTTGACATCACTTTCTGAGAGCTCTACTTGGCTTTTGCCCATCTTCTGTTACCTAGCTTCAAACCATGATTTTGGGGGCTGCCTCAGACTCCATTTCTTTTGTTGCCAGTTACCTCTTAGGTTTTTGGAATTACTGTTCTGCCTTGATACAGCCCTCATGCTGGCTTCAAAATGAGGTGAAATTGTTACAGGAAAGTGATATGGATCCAGATCCTAAGAGAGGATTCTTAAATCTCATGCAAAAAAGAATTCAGGGTAAATCCATAGAGTAAAGCGAAAGCAAGTTTATTGGGTGGGGGGCAAGGGGAGGGACAGTGGGGGGTCAGGGAGGTTGCAGAGCGTTAACACTGGGAGAAATGCCTGATGTAGGTAACGGGGGGATGGAGATAGCAAACCACCATGGCATGTGTGTACCTATGCAATAGTCCTGCAAGATCAGCACATGTACCCCAGAACTTAAAGGACAATTAAAAAAAAAAAAAGATGAAATGTTAAATATACTCCTAGGTTAAAAAGGAAAGAAAAAACAGTTGAAAAAAAGTAGGAAAAATACACTGTAATCAATTAATTTTTTATAAATCTTAAACCAGCCTTGTATAGAAAATATTGTAATCTTGTTAAATTGGTTTGTTTTTTACCTGTAGAAATAAGAACTTAACTTTTACCTACAAAGCACTCACTCATCTCATTTCACTAGAGCCTTTGTCTCCTGGATGACTATTTCTAGCTTTTCACTCAAACTCTCTAAAACTAAAATTAAAAAAAAAAAAGTAAAGGAAGAAAAAAATGGCTACTCCATAGAGAAGCCTTGAGGGCTGATGGTTGCCGATTTTTATGGTTGTTTCTTGATATATGGTCAACAAGGTGAGTATTATTTATGCCTTCCCTTTTTAGACCATATAGGGTAACTCCTGACATTGCTATGACATCTGTAAACTGTCATGGAGCTTGTGGGAGTATAGCAGTGAAGGCGACCAGAGGTCACTCTTGTGGCCATCTTGGTTTTGTTGGGATTTAGCTCGTTTCTTTACTACAGCCTGTTTTAATACCAAGGTCTCTATGACCTGTATTTTGTGCTGACCTCCTATCTCATCCTGTGACTTAGAATGCCTTAACCATCTGGGAATGCAGTCCAGTAGGTCTCACCTTTATTTCACCCAACCCCTATTCAAGATGGAGTTGCTCTGGTTCAAATGCCTCTGACAAAATGAGAAAATCATTGACTGCCCTATCCAAGTGTACACTGCCTGCCCTTTAGGTTCCCACAATACCACTTAAGTCTGTTGTGTATAAAGGATTCTGCTGTAAATGTGGCCATAATGTGAGGCAGTAACATCATAAAGAGAGGAAAATTCTTTAAAATTGAATGCTAAATATGTCCATTGAAAAGTTCAAGGAAATACACACACACACACACACACACACACACACACACACACACACAAGAGAAAGTCAGAGAGAAAGAGAGAGTGAGACTCTTAACAGGTATTTCACACTTCTCTGGCGTTGTTTCAGTAGCTCAAGATCCCCCCTTACCCCTCTCTCTCTCTCTCTCTCTCTCCCTCCCTCCCTCCCTCTTCAAAGACATATACATTTTTCTTCGTTTATGAACAGTGCAGATCAGTTTCCCCTCTGAAAAATCTTACTTAGATACTAAATGTTGATTTTAACTAGAGGATCCATCCTTCCATCCTTTTAAACCTCCACTTGAATAGCTGCAGGGCATGAAAATCAATGCAACAATTTTTCTCAAATTTTAGATTATTCGACCTGGAGTCACACCATAAAGGCAGACTACCTCTGCGTGCGAGTGTATATCGTATGTGTATGGTGTGTGAGGTGTGTGCATGTGCATGTTCAGTGTAAAAAGGAGAAGTATTGATCCATGCAAAATGTGTAGTCTCCCTTAAGGCTTCTCTTTTGATGTGAGGCGAAGGCATCCCTTTCATTTTTTTCTATTGTTTTCAATCTTTATTTACAGACTCCTAAGGTAATATTTGGACAAAACACACATACACACAAACCCATACTCAAGGAAACATTCTAAGGTTAAATAATACAGTATAGGCTAAACAGAGATAGTACAGTATAATTGGCATTAATTGGGAGTAGGGAAAGGAACTTTTTCCTAAAGGCATAATTATTTACAAAAGATTGTTCCAACCCAAATAAAGATAGCTTTTTATATTATTATGATGCAGAACTGTCTTGGTAACCTTCTTTTTTCAAAGCTTCTATTTCTAAACTCCTCACAGAAGCTTAACTACATTTAAAAAGTGGCCAATTACAGCATTTACTCTTTCAAATAGCAGTGTCTCTCCTTTGACTCCTTGACTTTATCGGCATGTTCTGGCAGGAAAAAGGTAGTCCACTCAAATGGGGTAGCCAAGGAAGATTTAATGAAGGGACTATTTACAAAGGAATAAGAAGTGTTAAGGTAGACTAGCAGGGTATCATGGTTTAGGATCTGGGACAGTGAAAGCTAGGAGCTTTAAAGTTGGTGGAGAGAGAAACATTTAGTGGAATGAAAAAAAGAAGTATTTAATAGCTATAGGCAAATGCCACTCCATAGGAACTGTGGCTTTTGTTAGACATAGGGAGACAAGGCAATACAGAGGATGGAATCTGGTGGAATAAATACCCTGATATCTCTGTCCCTCCTCTTGCCATTTTTTTCTTTTCTTTTGTGTGTCCCATTCCCCCATTGGCAAAGCCCAAATGGAAGCCAATGGGCCAGGGGGCCACCAATGCAGCCCATCTCTTGGTATAAAGCAGGTTAAAGAAGGACAAAGAGGGGATCTGTAGGGAATAGATCAAAAAGATCCTGTACATCTCCTTAATTTCCAGTTCAAGGTCATCAGGTGTGCAAAGGTGTTGGTCTCTCCTTTTTCCGAAGATCTCATTAGAAATGATAGGAAAATAATTTTAAAAGCCTTAATTCCTTCTCAAAAACAAAAGGAGAGGACCATTAGTGGGTGAGAGATCTTTATGAATGACAGAACATTAATGGGTAAGACCAAAAAGTAGAGAAATTGGTGACCCAACATTGGGAGACGTGACCTAATGTAGCAGGAAGGTGGGTGGTGGCAGAGAGAAAGCTCTTCTACCCAGGAGGACTCTGCAGAACCATAGAGACTGGTCTGATGTAGGACAGGAGTGAGGGGTAGGGCTTTAAAAACATGGGTTATTTAAGTAACCAGTAGAAGCATAAAAATAGCAACATCATCGTAAAAGATTGGAAGATGGTACAAAGTCAACTGTCAATCACAGCAGGAAGTCAATATGTGATGTCTGAAGATCATAAATCAAGAAGTAATGACATAAGCATAGTATTTATAGATTTGGAGGTAACTATAGAAAAATTAAATACAGAAGGAGTTGAAAGTGTTCCCTCTGAAAAGGAAGACAGAGAGTAGGAAAGCTTTCATAGTGAGTGAATTGCTTCTCACTGTGAGTCTGCTAGTATTAATGATTTTAAAAAATATATGCATCTATACTTTTAATAAAGTCTTCTTATTTCGTTGACTGGCTTTCTAAGTTAACATCTTGATATGCGTAGGTCCATTATTTGTACCAAACCTACCAATGTATTCCATCTTCTCCTATACTTTCTTTTCTCTCTATTCTTTATAAACTTCACTGTGCTCCTCCCTCCCTCCCACCTTCCCCATGTGCACACACCCAGAGCCATATTCATATACCTTCCTTCTGAGTGTGTTAGTTCCATATCTGTCTTTGTAAGTAAATGTCTTGTACTCTTACATCTCCATGCCTTTCTTCAAAGTGTTTCCTTGGCCTGAAGTGGCTTCATTCATTCATATATATATATGCATATATATGTGTGTATATATATATATATGTGTGTGTGTGTGTATATGTATATATATATATATATATATATATATATATATATATATGTGAGTTTTTTTCTATTTAGCCATCAAGGTCTTCAAAGCAGATAAAAAATCTGTCTCTCTCATGAGCCCTCTTTCATTGCCAAAGTAAAAAATGACTTCTATTTCTTCTATACCCACCTAAAGCTGTGTCACTGTCTCACACTGCTCACACCGCAGTGTCTTCTAACTAGTTGTGTATATGTCTGCCCCTTTTACTCCTTGCTTAATTGTAAGTTCTGTAGGTCAGAGATTTGTGTCTGCATTTATAGTGCAAATAGTCTATCTTGCACATAGTAATTGAAATTGTTGCTAAGTACTTTAATGATCATTGATTTTTGTTGTTGATGTTGATTCAAAAGGCATCTAAAGATTGTGAAATGAGTGCTTCAGCACATTAAAGTGAACTTCAGTTGTTTTTTATTGATGTTCCTATTAATACTTCTACTTCTCAGCAAAACCCTGAAGTGAACAATATTTTGTTCTTTCCTAGTACATATGGTTATAAGGTTATGAGGTTATGAGGAATAAGAAATCTCATAAACTAAGTCTGTAAATAAATAGGTTACTAATATATTAATTTATATAGGTGCATTTTGTTTGCATTATAAAAAGTAGCCTGGATGGAAAAATGCCTTATTCAAGGGATTCAGTTGCTGGTAATCAAACTCCAGGGCTTTCAGCTGTTGTTTGGAGATTAAAGGGTTTCTGGGGCCCCTCCGATCATGCCATAAAACTTTTATGCCATTGGTAATATAGATTCTAATTAATTTAAACACATTAAGACAGTGAGAAACAATTATATTTGAAATCACCGTTATTAAGTATTGTGTGTTTATTTCATAAAACCAAGATAGAGTGTTAACTCCTGGTCTTTGCTTATTTTCATTTCCAGGTTGATTTTCCACATGTGCTTACTTTATCTCTCTTTCCTTTTTTGCAGTTGCTACCTAGATTTTGATCTGCATCAACATAAAATGGCATTATATAATTTTCTTTTTCCTTTACCTCAGGAAATGCCACAGTAAAACAGTCTCGATACAGAATCATCATCCAGGAAGCAACCAATGGAGGCCAGGAATGCCCAGATACCTTATATGAGGAGAGAGAGTGTGAAGATGTCTCATTTTGTCCTATATATCGGTGAGTAGTTACCTTTTAAAATTATCGTTAGACCTACTGTAAATTATAACCTATTTTCCTTCATATAATAAATGGTCATTTGGTGAAAAATAAGAAGCACAGCTGCATATCTTCAAATACTTTAATATTCTTACTTAGCTTTCATATTCTTAGTAGAGAATATGAAAGTCTAATTAACAGGGTGTAAAGCAAGCATGTTTGAGTCTAAGCGAGCTGCTTGACTTATGACACAGTGGCAATCCATTTTCAAGATCATGTTCAAAAGAGATTCAGGATGAGATTGGTATTACGGTTGTTACCTAGGGGCTAGGAGAATGAATACACACCCCCCCCACACACACACACACACATGCACACACACACGAGGTAACTTACCTTCATTCTATTGTTCTCATTCTAAAACCTCCAATCAAAAATTCTTGTATTTTCTTGTTTATTTTAATTAAAAATTTTTTTTCTCAATTATTGTGATACACAGTTTCAGAAACCGTCTAAGAGAAAAAAAGTTTAACTTAGGGATAAAATTTTTATTATGAAAAGAAAATGAATAACTTTTAAACTATATGTGTTCCCTGTATATTCCCTCTTGACAAAGGTGATTACTGTTTATAAAAGTAATACCTGAGGTTTCTTTGCTTATTCACAGACTTCTCCCCTTTTAACATCTGACAGGTTTAAATCTGGTTGAAATTCTTCTTTAAAGTGCATTTGGATTAAATTCAATCTCTAAGGGGTTTTAGTGATTTGTGAAAATAATCCATGGTCTTAAAAATAATATAGGTTTTATCTGCACACTTAAAAATCAGCATATGGGCCTTTTGCAAAAATGCCCCTTGTTTCTGCTAATAATTTGAGAAACTAAACTTAAAGCTGTGAAATTCAAGGGCTAATTTATTTGGGAAAATACGAGTTATTTGCCTTTTTAAACAAGAAAGATATCATTGAAGAAGTCTAAATTACTATTGATTTTATCATCTCTTACTCTCATTGTTTCTGTCCGATGACCAATTTTGGGAGGATGTAAATAAACACTGGGAACATGCCCAGACTACCAGTTTTGTTTTTTTTTTCTCATTAACCACAGGGCCATTGTGGAAACACTGTCAATATTCAGCCTTTTGTACAATGTCTAAATATTGAAACTTCTGAGCCCAGCAAAACAGCTCTCAAGGAAAGTATCCAAATGAAAAAAAAATTAGCCAAATCAAATATTATTAGACATTTTTATGAACCCAAGGCTGTTATAATCAGATAAAATCAAAAAATTATTAGTGGGATCTTCCATTCCTCTGCCCACTCATTTTACTCTGATATTGCCTTTGAGTTTAGCTGAATGTTTGAACTAGTTTCTATCAATGACTTCCTGCCACATTCCCCAAAAATCAGTTCTACTGTGTATGAATTGGATCATTATACCATTTCTCCTGATGCATAGTTCAAAAGGTATCCAAGTTATCACCATGAATATCTGCTTCTTAGTGAAACATCCTTGAATTTTGAGCAATATAGGTCCAATTTAGATTTTGCTTTCCCCTTCATTGGTATGTTATCGAGGAAGTTATCTTAGGAAGCGAGTTAACATAGGACTTTATTGTTGTCTTCTGATTCTTCTTGCTGACTCATTAAGGTGACTTGTTCACATGTTTACCAAATTAAAACAGAATCAAGAAGCCTATTTAATTTGTCCTGTGAATTTGAGCTTCCCTCAACATATTAAGTAGGTAAGACAGCATGGGTGACTTTATATTGTAGAATTGGGAATGAGATGTTCCCCAGAGGCTGTGGTTGAGCATCCAAAGACAGGACTGGCAATTGGCCTCTCTTGACTTATGCAGCCTGGGACAAATCATTTAACTTCTCTGAGCCTGGGTTTATCATCTTAAAATTGAAAGTTTAATAAAGGAATTCCGATTTCAGCCTATTCACCAAGGTAAAGGAGACTGAACTTCTTGGTCTCATTTTGGTGGAGAAAGCCTATGTAAACTCAATTTCAGAAAACTGAATGAATGAATGACATATTTTAGTTCAAACATTGGACTAAAATCCCTTACTTTTTGGGTTCTGCATATTGGAATCATGCAAAATGCGTCTATGCATGTACAAAGTAAGCTTACAACAATCTAAAATTAATAGGTGATTTCTTTGAATTTAACAGGTTTTCTGTTTAGCTGTTTCCTGATACTGTATTTTTTCCCAATCCTTCAGCTATTCCAATTAGGAAGTTCACTTGAATGAGGTCAATGATGTTTTGTTTCATGTTTCTGTTTGCTTTTTTGAAGTTGTTCTCTTATCAGAGGTATTGGCTCATATGAAAAGGGTTAAAATGTACTAAGTGACAGAGCAGAATCTGTACTTATACTTAGGGTTTGGGTTTTCTGAAATATCGTGAAGAGACAGATTTAAGGACACAAGTCATACTCTGCTCTGTGAGTCATAAAAAAAGAGTTTTGTTGACCTGAGAAAGAAAAGCCATTAGAAAGCGAGATTTCCTTTGAGACTGTATCCTCTGAGGATTAGAAATTATGGTATTTTATCAGTGGCAGGTCAATTCGTCTTTCCTAAGATTAACTATCAGATAAGATAGGTCCAAGGTGCCCATTCTTCTTTTACTCTATAACCTATTGAGATGTTTGATTTAGTTCAAAAGCCTTTGGAAACACCTTATAAAAATTTGAAGCAGAGGATCAAATCAAAAATTTTATAGGCAGAAGATTATAAAAATTTTGAAGCAAAAGATTAATGTGAAGGTTTGTACCTCAAGATTACAGATGTTCAAACCTTGATTCTCTAACTTGCCAATGGGACATAGAGATTTTCTCTTTTTTTCTTTTATTGTTTTTTTTTTTTTTTTTTTTAAACAATTTTTTATTTTTATTTTTTTTTTTTTTTTTTTAATTTTTTTTTTTTTTTTTTTAGGGGTTTTTTTTTTTTTTTTTTATTTGAAAAAGTTCATATTCTTTCTTGAAAAAAAAAAAAAGCCCTTCAACAGTGTAGGTATAGAAACAAAGTTCCCTGGGGAATAAATATATTTTTTTTTTTTTTTTTTCAAAACAATTTTAAATACATAAAGAACTACACCTTCCAGACTGATCTGTGCTTCTAATGTTTATTATTGCCACTTTTCTACATTAATCAAAGTTTATGTGCAAATATCTAAATTCAGTTTATTTCTCAACCACAGGACCAATTCAAAAACATTGAATTACTGCGTAAATCATAAATCTGGGGTTGAATGGACTATCGTCATTCTAGTGTTTGTCAAGGCTTGGCTTTATGACATTGGTTTCACATCCATTTTATTGAATTACTGTCTTTATGTTTTTTAAACTTCAAACATATCAAGTATTTCTTTTGCATGTTGATCATAGTGAAGTTTCTATTCCATTGTTTCTGGTAATCACAGGTGGAAGCCACAGAAATGGAACCCTTGTATCTTAGTGCCAGAGTCTGTCAGGCAGGGAATAATGGGCAGCAGTGAAGCCTGTGGAAAGGGGTTACAAACGAGAGGTAAGATGATTTTTATATAGTTTTCTATTAATGTGTAAGTTAAAATTATGTAACTCACATGTGTTGCTTATTTTTATATTTGAATGAATTGTGATATGATTGGATTGAATTATTTATATGGGCCGACATTAGAGATAAATAAGATTTGGCACAGTTAACATTTGATATTAGATATCTTTAATTATAGCCAGTTATTATACCTAAGGACTAAAGCAATATAAGAAAATATCTGTTCTCAGTCATAGCATATGCCAATGCTCATATTCCAAATGCGTGTTAGATATTATCTAATATCTGTGAATGAATGTTATATCAAGATTAGATACAACTGTCTGTATACCGTATATTTTATGTGCTAATTAGATATTTGTTGATGAATGAAAAAATAACTGAATGAACCGACAAATCTTAATGATCATAGGATATGGCTTAAATATAATTGTCGTGTATATAGCTACAATATATCTTATATGTTAAATGTATACAAAGGAAGTATTAAAATTTCTGGAAGACATATGAATAAGCCTCTGGACCTGAGTAGAACTGCATTTTATCATCAATGCCTAGAAGGTGTGGGAAATCTCTGAAGAGTACTCAGAGAATCATCAGACTGCTCACTTTTCTATTTCATTCATAATCCAGGTGCCAATGATATGAAGTGCATTATTCTCAAAATCTGACCACTTTGTAACTAAAGGGATATATGTGGCAAAATTAAAGCTTGTGGAATTAATTAAATTATACTGGTTTCATAATTAATGTTCTTTAACATGGCATATTTAGAATTAAGCTTCTCTTTTTGTTACATAGGTTGTACTTTGGAAATAACGTCCCTGTCAAAAAATTTATAGATAAAATTATTGGCCAGGTGATTTGATTTAAGACTGCTATGGGGATCTACCATTACTTTATGTAAATTATAAGAATGAACCACTTTCTTAAGAAATCTTACTTTTATATATCACTAAATTGTTATAATAATATGATATTGTTATGTTAAGATTTTTGCCTATTTTCTGCTGAAAAATTGTTATAGAATATCCACATCACCTATACCTACTCCATGAATGGAGCCTGGTTAAAAAACGGCACCTTTATGTAGTGTACAATTTAAATAGGACCTTGAATTTGTTACTCTGTGATACTAGGATACCAAACCAAAAATTTAGCAAATTCTGCAAGGATACTGTTTGTAAATCATATAAAAAGCAAGGTATTTCATATTTTCTAGAATATGAAATCTCTTTGGATTTCAATTTAAATGAATCTTTCTAGCTGGATGCCTGATAGTCCTTTATATTTTACAATGAACTTTCTCTAAATTTGATACAAAATTAGAAAATTCCTGGTATTTAGTTGATGGACAATTTTCACTTTTAACATTGAAGAGGATCTTCAATTTTAGGATTGTGGATGAAAGACATTTCTATACCTCTATCTTTTCTTTAAAATTACTTAAGAACCATAAAGGAAAATACAAAACAGTAAGACTAAATATATCTCTAATGAGGTCAATCTCCTTTATAAAAAAAATCACCCCAAAGAACAAGGAATACAGTAAGCTTACCTTCAGGTAAATTAGGAGCCAACTGTAACATAGGTGATAATATATTAATTTGGAAAGTAAATGGAGATATGGTAAAGTACTTTGCAGAACACTGTTACACCTAAGTGTTGGCAAGGGTGAAGGTGTGGGAGCTGAAGAGAAATCAAGTGATATGTCCTGGACAACTCCAGGAGGAAACCACATTCTGCAGAAGGAAGTGTGCAAGGTTTGTGTGTGTGCGTGGTGTGTGTGTGTGTGTGTGTGTGTGTGTGTGTGTGTGTGTGTGTGTGTGTATTGGGAGTTAGGGATAAAAACTAGAGCTCTGAAAGTCTGAATAAAGAGCAGCAAAGTTCCTCCTTGATTAAGTTCCTCACCTTTCACTCTATGGAGTCAGATTTCTACCATTTGTTTTTCTTGTGGGAGCCTGGAGATGGATTCTCTGGGAAACAGAGAGGTTTTTGACTGTGGACAATGAGCAGAGGTGGGTGGAGATGTGGGGCTAGACTGAAATCAGGTGGATCAAAGGAATGTCTGAATAAGAAATTATGATACCCTGATTTCCTCTAAACATTTAACTGCTAAGAGTTGAATATAGAGAAAAGAGAATATAAAGAGGAGAAAAGAATTGAAGAAATAATATTAAAAATATACCCATTAAATAAGACACATACCAAGGCTCGCCATTGTGATATTTCAGGCCACATGGGGTAAAGTCATGACCCTAAAACCGTCCAGAGTAAACAGCATGATCTCTCACCTCGAGTTCTTGAATAAGATTATAGGACTTTTCAACATCAGCATTGGAAAGTGGAAGAAAATAGAGCAATAGCTTCTATTCAAATGTGGAATGAGAATATTTTCAACCAAGAAGATTACATTAAATTATCATTCAAGTACTAAGATAACATGAAAATGTTTGCAGAAAACAAAATCTCCAAAAGTTTACCTTCATAGCATCCTGTTTCTAGAAGTAAATAGAGTATGTACCTCATCAAACATGAATAAATCAAAATGCAATCTGGCTATCCCACCTAGAAGAGAGGACATCGGCATTCCTAGGAAGAAAGAGAGGGGAAATTCATGGACCACTGCTGTTCATAGGCCTCCAGCTGTTCACTAGGCTCATGTGGTGAGAGCAGGAGACCTAGAAAATGTCAGGAGGGGTGTCTTAACATAAACAATAGAAAGAATAGAGGATTTGTCAGTTTGACCTGAGAAGAATTTCATAGGTGTGAAAGCACTTTTCCAGATTCAAAGAAATATTTGAAAATAAAAGTGGAAGAATTCCAGGAAATACAAAATGTTGTAGATAGGAGGTGTAGTTGCAATAGACTTTTTCAGCTTACCTATAAAGAATACAGTGTCATAAAGGCAAAAGTATTGACTTATCGATTTAAGCAAAAAATGTGATTCAACAATATTGAGAGTTTGGTGGAGGGTCCTGGGAGGTGTTGTCCTCAAAAAGACAACAGTAGAAAACACCTGTCATTAAGGAATTGGCTAATAGAGCTATATTAATATTTTTTTGAAACATGAAGTACCCATTAGAAGAAATTGTAAAATAGTAAAAAATAATTGACTCAAAGTGAGGAGTCAGGTAATTATTTGTTTTATCATTATTTAAGTTTCAATGCTATGAATATGTACTACTTTGGTAGAAATATTTTTTTAATGTAATCTGGTCAGGCATGATGGCTTACACCTGTAATCTCAGCACTTTGGAAGGCTGAGGTGAGAGCATTCCTTAAGCCCAGGAGTTTGAAACTAGCCTGGACAACATACTGAGACCCTGTCTCTACAAAAATAGAAATTTAAAAAAGTGAGCCAGACATGGTAGTGTATGACTGTAGTCCCAGCTACTCAGAAGGCTGATGTGGGAAGATCACTTGGACCTGGGAGGTTGAGGCTGCAGTGTGCTGTCGTCATGCCACTGCACTTCTGCCTGGGTGACAGAATAAGACCCTGGCTCAAATAATAATAATGAAATAATGTGATTTATTCAGTGTTTTAAGGGATTATTTAAGTAACTGCATTGCAAAATGCTGGAAAAGCTCGGTCCAGGAAGAAAAGCTAATGAGGGGAGGGAGGAAAAGGGAAAGAGGACCTGCCTGTTTTGCACTATATGGAGAAGCTTCTGCTGTTGGCGTTTTTCTCTAGTTTTAACAAATAGGGTCTTGTTTCTTCACGCATATTAATAAGATGAACTATGGTTCCCAAAAATATATGTCCACATACTAATCATTATAAACTGTACATGTGACTTTATTTGCAAAAAGGGTCTTTGTAGATGTAATTAATTTAAGGACTTAAAGGCTTTATCAATTTGGAAAAGCTTATTTTGTTTTGAATCCCAGAAGGAGTTTGAACTCAGACCATAAAGTCATAGGAAGGCTAGGTTGAGATTATACATTCTCGTGAAGGATTCTCCTCTCTTGCTATCTTTCTTGCTATCCAATGCTGTGTTTAGAATTGCAAGTTGTCTTGCCAAGACTAGCACTTGACAAGTTTATTTCTATCTAGTTCATCCCTAAACAATAACAGTGCGTGTTTGTTGTCATTGTTTCTAGTGAAGGAATTTTAAAGGATTCTCCATAGCCAGCCTTATATTTTTTTTCTTCTGTGCATTATGAATCCATAAAAGTAAAAACTGGTATCTCTAAGATTTGTTAGAAACCCATGGGATGAAATGTGTCTTTCTCCTTTACCTTGCAGGGCCTCATGCTTTCACTTTGTTTTGGGTGTTATGGATTCTTTACTTTCAGACAAGCCCAGCAATACATTGAGAAGATATATATGTTATCATGTGTTTTAGTCTTTTTATTTGAAAGGATTTTTCAGTATTTATATGCCACTAGACTGTCAGAAACAGAAGTACCACTTGTTTTATTTCATTGTGCTTTTGTTGCTGGCCTGTTTAATTGGTTCATGGTTAAGATTTCATTCATGTAATAATTTTTCAGTTAAAAAATAAGAAAAACAGCAAGGTAGAACAGCACATAGAATCATAGTTGTAGCTAAATGTCTACACCATCTCCAGGAAGACGGGCATTTTGAGTTTTATTATCCTAGCTGTCTCGTACTTCAGGGAGACCCAGGTGTTCTTTCTGCTCAGAGTCTTGTGCGTAATCAGAGAATTTTTTTTAATGGTGGCTTATATTTTATGGCAAATAAAAGTATAAGAGGAAGAAACTTAAACATTCTACTACATGTCGTAGAAACTGCTCTTAAAATGCTAGAACTTTGGTATGAAAAAAGAGAGACAAAAAAGCCAAGATGCTGTCATTTCTATAAGTGAAGTATATTTCACTATGGACTGATTTTTTGTTTTTCTATCTGCAGTAACTATTTTAAAGCTGACTTAATGGACTTTACAGTATTTTTCTTTTGGACAGAACTTTCTTGTCATTCATCAGCCTGAGTATACTCCGTCAGCGACAAACTTGACATTATGGCACTGTAATGGATACAGAGTAGGTATTGGAGATCGAAATCATGTTGTCTACAATTTCGTTGACTTTCCTGAACTAGCTGTATTCTTTTTTGGTTTATTTTCACTGAACAATGTTTAGGTGGACCAAAAGAGGCAGATCTCTAAGCTCTGTCAAGTCTTTTTGTTCTTCTTTAATTAGTTTTTGTCACAGTTTCCTTATATAATAGTTTTGATGGATCCTGTGTGTTTTTCTTTGCATTCAAGGAACCCCTTTAAAGTAAAGATGTTTTTTTCTGGAAAAAAAAATTGAGCAAAATAATTCACTCTCAAAATTAATTGTGGATTACATTTAGTTGTTTTTTTTGTTTGTTTTTGTTTTTTTTAAGATGGAGTAAGAAATTGAAAGAAGTTAAATAATGGAGATCGGAAGTCTTAATTATACAGCAGTAATACCTGGTATTTAAAAATGAAAATTTATAAGAAATATATTTGTGTGCATTTACCATTTTTTTTGCCTGATATGCTCTATTTTACATGTCATTTCATAATCTAGTCTTTCACTAAGAAGGCTTTTAACGTGTGACTGAATCATTAAGAATTGATTTATATTATTTTCCAACATTATATAAATTACATAAACTACATAGTTATATAAAACAAAGGCTGAGACAATGGGGTTTTCTAGATATACAATCATGTCTTCTGCAAATAGAGACAATTTGACTTCCTCCTTTCCTATTTGAATACTCTTTATTTCTTTTCCTTGCCCGATTGCTCTGGCTAGAACTTCCAGCACTATATTGAATAGGAGTGGTGAGAGAGGGCATCCTTGTCTACTGCCAGATTTCAAGGGGAATGCTTCCAGTTTTTGCCCATTAAGTATGGTATTGGCTGTTGGTTTGTCATAAATAGCTTTTATTATTTTGAGATACGTTCCGTCAATACCTAGCTTATTGAGGGTTTTTAGCATAAAGTGATATTGAATTTTGTCAGAGGCCTTCTCTGCATTAATTGAGATAATCATGTGGTTTTTGTCTTTGGTTCTGTTTATGTGGTGAATTACGTTTATAGACTTGCATATGTTGAACCAGACTTGCATCCCCGGGATGAAGCCTACTTGATCATGGTGGATAAGCTTTTTGATGTGCTGTTGCAATCGGTTTGCCAGTATTTTATTGAAGATTTTTGTATCTATGTTCACCATGGATATTGGCCTGAAGTTTTCTTTTCTTGTTGAGTCTCTGCCAGGTTTTGGAATCAGGATGATGTTGGTCTCATAAAATGATTTGGGAAGAATTCCCTCTTTTTGTATTGTTTGGAATAGTTTCTGAAAGAATGGTACCAGCTCCTCTTTGTATGTCTGGTAGAATTCGGCTGTGAACACTTCTGGACCTGGGCTTTTTTTGGGTGGTAAGCTCTTAATTGCTGCCTCAACTTCAGACCTTGTTATGGGTCTGTTCAGGGTTTTGGCTTCTTCCTGGTTTAGGCTTGAGAGGAGGCAAGTGTCCAGGAATTTATCCATTTCTTCCAGGTTTACTAGTTTATGTGCATAGAGTTGTTTGTAATAATCTCTGATGATGGTTTGAATTTCTTTCTCACGCCCGTTAGAATGGCAATCATTAAAAAATCTAGAGACAACAGATACTGGAGAGGATGTGGAGAAATAGGAACACTTTTACACTGTTGGTGGGAATGTAAATTAGTTCAAACATTGTGGAAGACAGTGTGGAGATTCCTCAGGGACCTAGGAATAGAAATTCCATTTGACACAGCAATCCCATTACTGGGTATATATCCAAAGGATTATAAATCGTTGTACTATAAGGATGCATGCACACGAATGTTCATTGCAGCACTGTTTACAATAGCAAAGACCTGGAACCAACCCAAATGCCCATTGATGATAGACTGGACAGGGAAAATGTGGCACCATGGAATATTATGCAGCCATCAAAAACGATGAGTTTGTGTCCTTTGTAGGGACATGGATGAACCTGGAAACCATCATTCTCAGCAAACTGACACAAGAGCAAAAGATCAAACACCACATGTTCTCATTCATAGGTGGTTGTTGAACAATGAGAACACATGGACACAGGGAGGGGAGCACTACACACTGGGATCAGTTGGGGGGAAATAGGGGAGGGACGGTGGAGGGTGGGGAGTTGGGGAGAGATAGCAAGGGGAGAAATGCCAGATGTAGGTGATGGGGAGGAAGGCAGCAAATCACACTGCCATGTGTGTACCTATGCAACAATCTTGCATGTTCTTCACATGTACCCCAAAACCTAAAATGCAATACAATCAATAAATGGAAAAACAAACAAACAAACAAACAAACAAACAAATAAATAAATAAATAAATAAAACAAAGGCAAGTAAATCAATTGCATGAGTTGGATTCAGGAGGAAACTCTTCATGTTGTAGACCTCAGTACGCTAATTTTCTGAGTAAAAATGTTCTTCTTGGCTATGTTATCTTCATGGAGAGAAGGTTAAATATATTACCCCATTATCACCTCATCATCCAACTTTTGTCTGGAAAACATGGAAATATAGCAAAAACACACACTCTGAAATAAAGAAGTCATTATAGTCTACCAAATGTTAAGACAGCCAGTCATCTCATTGTGTTCTTTCTGATGCCAGGTATCCTTGTAGTTTAGGAGACAAAGGATACCTCTGGAGCATTGGACTTTCATTCCCCGAATGGAAGACATCATAGTCACGTAACCTTAGAGCTACAGTTTTATTCTCTGCCAAAGCTATCTACCTGCATCACAAGCAAAAAGACATTTCAGTTTATTCAGAAAGCAAAGCAAACATACAAGTTCGAACTATGACTGAATAAGAGCAAAATAATAATAATAATAAATAAATAAATAAAAGAAAAGTAAAACCAAAACCACAACCAAAAAATAAAACAGAGATAGTCACAGACATTTTTATTTTTGGTATGGAAGGAGGAAGAGAAAGGTGTTCTGGGAAAGGAAGTACAGTAAGTACAGTAGTTTCTTCTATTTACTTCAAAGCTTTGACAAAAATGAGCTACTTTATCCATGAGCTGTGGCCATTTCTCGTAGGGAATGTGGAGCAACTATAGCCTAGCCTAGGTGCCCCTTCCACATATGTAACTGTATTCTAAATGAGCAAAGCCATTTGGCAGTGTTCTTCTCATGGACTCTAAGAAGGGAGGACATGACCTCTCTGTCCAAATAAAGGTTGCCAATGTAGGCAACATGCAAATACTTACCTAACCACACTATTTGCAGTAACTTTTGTGAGATAGTTTTTAATAACTGTGTTCATAGCATAGAAAAAAATGATTATACCCCAATATTTTTTGTGTTAATGGTTATTCTTGGGGTGATTTCTGTCATTAACAGAGTAAAATATTGGAGGACATAATATTCTTTATTGATTTATCTAATTAATTAGCACCTCATATCAAATGATTCATTATAAATATTTTAAGGAACTTAAAAAAATCTCTCCCAAATATTTTGATTTTTAAGCGGTAAAAGAAAGGAGGATCAGGTTAAAATGTAGAAACTAGACAGTATAGGAAACTTTCTAAATTAAAATGTCCTCAGATTATTACAAAAGGTTCGGTTTTATAACACCAGAGGCATTGGTTTTGAGAGTAAAGTGTTGGAATCAGAGCAAAGATTGCATTTTAATCTAAGTGAATAATAATTTTGGCAGGTATTTTTCATTTTCTTTGCATATTTTAGGGTAGGATTATATTTCTGACTTATGGTTGCTGCAGGTAGAATGTACATACTTTTTAAAGTTGGTGATAAATTAAAAATAAATATTAAAGGTGCTGAGCAACCTAAGGCAATGATGCTTTAGTAACAGTATGAACTAACTGCAGATTCAGAGATGCTGTCTTGTACCAGCCTCCCATTTTTAACATAATAAGCTATGATACAAAGAACAGAGTAACCCTTTTGTTCCACCTCCACCCCACCCACATCCCAGCAGATATTTTATTGATAAAATAGATGTTGGATGTGAAGATGGATGGGGGTTAATTTTTTTTTAATTGGTGAATACAGTCCTTTGTAAAACTGTTAGTAAGAAATTTCTCTTCTAGCTACATGGTTCTCAGTTACAGAACTATGTTCCCTTCAGGAATGCTAATATGAATTTCAAAGTCTACTGCAAACTGTGTAAATGTAGTAAGATTGTATGTCTCTTGTTCATGACTAAAATTTTATCTCTTCAAATAGATGTGAGTTTTCTGGCTTCCCTTGACACTTGGATACTAAGGTCAGGGTTTTCATGTCTGTTTATCCTAGGTGCCATCTCAGGATTGCATCAGAAACATGTAATATTTGTATATTTTTTGTTTTCATTTCTAAGGAGAAGCACTAACACTCTTTTCAGGTAGCAGTGAAAGAACAAGAAGACCACCCTTGCTCTAGAGGCCCTAAAAACTAACAGGAGAGTTAAAACTCAACCTCACCACTATTCGGAATTCAAACAAATACAAAAGTTGCAAAACAGTGCCTCTTTATACCAACCATGTTATGAAGAATTTACATGATGAGAAAAACAAAATAAAAAGCAAATCACCCTTTTAGCTGAGGTGTATGGGGAATGAGAATTTAAAACCTAGTAGAGTCTATTAACCTTAGCAAATACATAAAGTAATCTGCCTCATAGCAGAATATAAAAGTAGTAACTGAAAATGGGAAAGCTGGGGGTATTTGAAGACTTTGTAATTATGCCAGGAAAGGTTTTGAAAGCTTATACCAGAAGAATGACTTTAGGAATGGATTAGAAGGAATATACATAAAAGGCATTTTAGGAAATAAAACAATGGGATGTAACAGCTAACTTTATGTAGAGAGCACAGGATAGTGATGAGTTGAAATTTCAGACTCAGTGTGGTTTTAGGCCAATGAGAATAGGACAATATTGATGTTAAAAAAAAAGCCCAGGTCCAGATGGGTTCACAGCTGAATTCTACCAGACATACAAAGAGGAGCTGGTACCACTCCTTCTGAAGCTATTCCAAACAATCCAAAAAGAGGGAACGCTTCCCAAATCATTTTATGGACCAACATCATCCTGATACCAAAACCCAGCAGAGACTCAACAAAAAAAGAGACTCAACAACAAAAATGTTCAGGCCAATATCCATGATGAGCATAGATGCAAAAATCTTCAATAAAATACTGGCAAGCTGATTGCAACAGCACATCAAAAAGCTTGTCCATCACAATCAAGTAGGCTTCATCCTGGGGATGCAAGGCTAGTTCAATATACGCAAGTCTATAAATGTAATCCACCACATAAACAGAACCAAAGACAGAAACCACATGATTATCTCAATAGAAGGCCTTCTCAGGCCTTTGACAAGATTCAACAGCCCTTTTATGCTAAAAACTCTCAGTAAACTAGGTATCGACAGAATGTATCTCAAAATAATAAAAGCTACTTATGACAAACCCACAGCCAATGTCATACCAAATGAGCAAAAACTGGAAGCATTCCCTTTGACATCTGGCACTACACAAGGATGCCCTCTCTCACCACTCCTATTCAATATAGTTTTGGAAGTTCTGACCAGAGCAATCAAGCAAGAAAAAGAAATAAAGGGCATTCAAAGGGGAAAGGAGGAAGTCAAATTATCTCTATTTGCAGGTGACATGATTGTTTATTTAGAAGACCCCATCATCTCAGCCCAAAATCTCCTTAAACTGATAAGCAACTTCAGCAAAGTCTCAGGATACAAAATTAATTTGCAGAAATCACAAGCATTCCTATACATCCATAACAGACTTAAAGAGAGACAAATAAAGAATGAACTGCCATTCACAATTGCTACAAAGAGAATAAAATACCTGGGAATACAATTAACGAAGGATATAAAGGACCCCTTCAAGGAGAACAACAAACCACTGCTCAAGGAGATAAGAGAGTAAACAAACAGATAGAAAAACATTCTATGCTCATGGTTAGGAAAAATCAATATTGTGAAAATGGCCATAATGCCCAAAGTAATTTACAGATTCAATGCTATCCCCAGCAAACTACCTATTACCCTCTTCACAGAACTGGAAAAAACCACCTTAAATGCTGCCCAAAGTAATTTATAGATTCAACGCTATCCGCATGAAGCTACCTATGACCCTCTTCACAGAACTGGAAAAATACACATTAAACTTCATGTGGAACCAAAAGAGCCTTCATAGCCAAGACAATTCTAAGCATAAAGAACAAAGCTGGAGGCATCATGCTACCTGACTTCAAACTCTACCACAAGGCTACAATAATCAAAACAGCATGGTACTGGCCCCAAAACAGATATATAGACCAATGGATCAGAACAGAGACCTCAGAGGCAATGCCACACATCTACAGCCACCTGATCTTTGACAAACCTGACAAAAACAAGCAATGGGGAAAGGATTCCCTGTTTAATTAATAGTGTTGGAAAAACTGGCTAGCCATGTGCAGAATGCAGAAACTGGACCCCTTCCTGACACCTTACATTAAAATTAACTCCAGATGCATTAAAGACTTAAACATAAGACCTAACACCATAAAAACCCTAGAAGAAAACTTAGGCAAAACCATTGAGGACATAGGCATAAGCAAGGATTTCATGACTAAAACACCTAAAGCATTGGCAACAAAAGCCAAAATAGACAAATGGGATCTAATTAAACTCCAGAGCTTCTGTACAGCAAAAGAAACAATCGTTAGAGTGAACTGGCAACCAACAGAATGGAAAAAAATAATTTTGCAATCTACCCATCTGACAAAGGGTTAATATCCAGAACCGACAAAGAACTAAACAGATTTACAAGAAAAAAACAAACCCATTCAAAAGTGGGCAAAGGACATGAACAGACACTTTTCAAAAGAACACATTTATGAGGCCAACAAACATAAAAAAAAATGCCCATCATCACTATCATTAAAGAAAGGCAGATCAAAACCACATTGAGATACCATTGATATCTCACTCCAGTTAGAATGGCAATCATTAAAAAATCTGTAGACAACAGATGCTGGAGAGGATGTGGAGAAATAGGAACATTTTTACACTGTTGGTGGGAGTGTAAATTAGTTCAACCGTTGTGGAAGACAGTGTGGCGATTCCTCAAGGACCTAGAAATAGAAATTCCATTTGACCTGGCAATGCCATTACTGGGTATATATCCAAAGGACTATAAATTGTACTATTATAAAGACACATGCACATGTATGTTTACTATGGCACTGTTTACAATAGCAAAGACCTGGAACCAACTCAAATGCCCATCAGTGTTAGACTGGACAAGGAAAATGTAGCACATATACACCATGGAATACTATGCAGCCATAAAAGTGATGAGTTCATGTCCTTTGTAGGGGCATGGATGAATCTGGAAACCATCATTCTCAGTAAACTGACATAAGAACAGAAAATCAAACACTGCATATTCTCACTCACAGGAGGGTGTTGAACAATGAGAACACATGGACACAGGGAGGGGAGCATCACACACTGGGGTCTCTTGGGGGGGAATAAGGGAGGGACAGCAGGGATTAGGGAGGTTGGGGAGGGATAACATGGGGAGAAATACCAGATATAGGTGACAGGGGGATGGAGGCAGCAAACCACATTGCCATGTAGGTACCTATGCAACAATCCTGCATGTTCTGCACATGTACCCCAGAACCTAAAGTGCAATAAAATATACATTAAAAAAAGGTTAACATCAATAATTGACATAAAAATGCATACACACAGAGCACACATGCACAGTGAGAGAGGAGTTAAATATGCAAGAATTATTCTAGAAACATATATATTATAAACATTATATAATATGTGTATATATACACACATATATATACATATATATGTATGTATGTGTGTGTGTATATATATATATGAATCATTTGCTTAAAGGTTGAAGTTGATTCCAGTTTCTACCCAGAGAAAATACAGAAGAAGTGTAGGGGCCTAAGGCCTAGAGGCAAACTGGTGTGATGAAGGGATGCCCCTTCACTTTAAAATGCGAGGGACCTGGCTCAAATCATAGTTGTTCAGCTCACTACATGGGTGAGCTTGGTTGAACCACTTAACTTCTCAATATTTTTATCTATGAAGTGGATAATAATTCTAATTTTTTGATGCTTTTACCAATGCTTATAGTTTCTCAGGAAATATTAATCTCTTTTTGTTTTTCAAACCTTGGAAGACAGCAATTCTTAGAAAGCGGGGAAAATGGAAACAATGACAGACATTTATTTTTTAAAGTAAATGAATGGAAAATAGTGGAGAGATTTATTGTTACATGAATCAAAGGGTGAAGAGGGGGAGTTTCTGTGACCAAATGATCTTCTGCTTAGAAATCCTCAAAAAGAGAGAGAGAGAGAAAAAAGAAAGAAAGAAAGAAAGAAAGAAAGGAAAGAAGGAAAGAGGGAAAGAAAGAAAGATGAAAGAAGGAAAGAAAAAGAAAAGAAAAGAAGAAGGAGGAAGGAGGGAGGAAGGAAGGAAGGAAGGAAGGAAGGAAGGAAGGAAGGAAGGAAGGAAGGAAGGAAGGAAGGGATCCTCAGTGTAGAGTTATGGAAGGCTCTTAGACTGTGGCAATAAAGAAGTGTATTACTTTTTTTTCTTTTAAATAACAGAGTTATCTCAATCTCATTTGCCTATAGACTGTTTATCATGAAATACCACCTAACATCTTTATGCTATTTAAAATGTGGGTATTTTATCATAAAAATCACATGTGGCTATTTTTAAATATATATATATGTGTGTGTGTGTGTGTAATATTGTCAAATGTTTGTAAAATAGCTGTGTAAATAAAGACAGAAGAAATGATTTGGCAATTGAGTAAATATAACTGAATATACAGACTCTAGTCTCAGCAAAGTAATCATAGATTTTTTTTTAATAATAATTTTGGGACCAAGGGCTAACCACAAACAGATATTGGGTAGATGGCTTCACAAAATGTTTGTCAAAGAAAACCAAGAAATAAGTAGCTTTAAAGCTCAGGGTTCAAAGAGCGATGATAGGACCACCCTGCACAAATATGAAGAAAAAAGGGAAAAAAACCTAGCGGGGTAAATATATTAAAGGTGTTCAAGAGGGAGGAAATACTTGAGTGAGCATGATTTTTGGGCAAGGGGATACGATTGAATGCAGAAGTGAATTCAGGATTTGGAGAAGAAAATCATTTTTTGTTTCTTCTACACTCTAAGGGAAACTGTCAGAACCCAGGTATGAGGGCAATGAGGAAGAAAGATAAAAGAGCTCTTTATAAAATGGCTCAATCTATATAGAATCCCCTCTCCCAGTAGTTACTCATGATCTTCTCATTTTAAATCCAGTAATTACTTTTCAGCCCCAAAGAGTTTTCTTTCTGAGACTGTACCTCTGCTCCTGTTTTGCTTTGCACTTTTCTCCTGGCGTTTACTCTGCCTCTCTGCTGCTCAGGTCTCAAGTCGCTGAACCCCGATTCTCTTTCTCCACTAAAATCTTACATGGAGTCATTCTTCGCGCTGCCTTTTTTTTTTTTTTTTTTTTTTTTTTTTTTTTTTTTTTTTTTTTTTTTTTTTTT